>NW_023665635.1:1522500-1722654 GCF_014743375.2 Drosophila subpulchrella
ACATAAACAGTAAAAATCCTTGGAAGATTGGAAAAACAAAATGTTAAATTTAAGTGGAATAACAGACTCAAAACTAATACAATGGTTAGTCATAAATTTCTCGCCAGCACTAACAATATTTAAAGAGCTGTTCGCTGCTTGATAACCCAGGCAGAACACTAGAAGACACCACAGCAGAAGGATGAGCGAAATTCCTAGCGACATCGCTGAATCGCGAGTTAGGACCCTACCCGATAGAAGAATGGGCACACCAACAGGCGGAAGCGCTGCAAGATGAAGCAGAGCAACAGTATTGGGAGGAACTCCCCCTAATAGACGCGCTGAGGACCACTGCGTTCCAGCTCCGGAGGGTTCTCTCAAATCATCCGGTAAACGAGGATAGGTTGTTCGCGCTGGTAGATTGTCAGGAGCAAAACATGCTGAATTATGAAGCATGGATGGCGACCCACGACAGGATGAAGGAAGAGGCGGAATGGTATACCGCAGAGTACCAGGGCCTGTTCCGCAACCCATTGTTCCCGATCTTTCCCGTAACCAGGCGGAGGAGCATCCGCCCAGGTATGGCCTTAATCCCGACCGAGGAGCGGAGACAGCAGGCGGCTGAGAGAGAGGCGGAGGAGCCACTCTTCCGGGAGAAGGCACATTTCGGCGATTTTCATTCTAAGGAAAATTAAGTAACTTAGCAAAAGAAAAAAAAAAAATAAATAATATAACTACAAGAAAAAAAAAAAATTAAAAAATAAAAATAATAATAATAATAATAGTAATAAATTAAGATATATATAATAAGTACAAAAAAAAAAAAAATAAATAAATAAATAAATAAATAAAATAAACAGATATTACCAGGTCCCAACGCGCCTGCGTCGAGGTATTTTAGCAATCCTTTGTATTATAACTATTTGTGTTGTTGGTAACAGTTACAAATGGTTCGCAAATAAAACAAGGGAGAACGCTATAGTCGAGTACCTCGACTATCAGATACCCGTTACTCAGCTTAAGCGACCAAAGGGAAATGGAGATATGCAAGCAGCAAAGCGAGATTTAAATGCGCCACCTACCGGCGGAAGACAGATTTAAGCGTTGTGTGCGTTAGGGTAGGCGTGACAAATTCATTGTTCAATAGAATAAGTTAGCCGCGCACTTTCCTCTCTCTGAGCGCCGGCAGTGCTTTTCTCTTTGCCGCTAAGTTCGGCCGGCAACTATTTACATACACACACATACACGCGTAAAAACATTTCGCACTGTCTGGCTCTGACGTCATAGCTTTTTTTCTTGGGAGGTTTGTGGGCGTTAGAGTGGGCGTAGAAAAATTTTTTTTGGGTCAATCGATAGGTATGGACAAGACTAATACATTTCAGTTAAAATTTTCTATCTAACATCAAAACTGTAGGAGCCACAGTTTTGGGCGGTTTGTGGGCGTTAGAGTGGGCGTGGCACTCTACTGAAACAAACTTGCGCTGCGAAGGAAGCTCAGGAATCTGCTCGCCAAATCTTAATAGCCTAGCTCTCATAGTTTCCGAGATCTCAGCGTTCATCCGGACAGACGGACAGACGGACAGACGGACAGCCGGACAGACGGACAGACGGACATGGCTAGATCGACTCGGCTAGTGATCCTGATCAAGAATATATATACTTTATGGGGTCGGAAACGCTTCCTTCTGCCTGTTACATACTTTCCGACGAATCTAGTATACCCTTTTACTCTACGAGTAACGGGTATAAAAATACTTTCCCAATTATATTTTTTATGACCTTTTTTATGAAGGGATAATATTCCATGAATTTTTTCCTTGACCTTTGCGCCTGCGTCGAGGTATTTTAGCAATCCCTTACACCATCACCTGACTTTATTGAAGGTAACCAACTTGACTCTGGGGTTATGGTATGGTTAGCAATGGGTGGTTTGCTTAATGGGATTTAAATTATTGGTGACAAATTTATAAGTGAAAGTCACAGACATTTTTGGTCAAAGGATACAATTGGTCATATAGGTGTGGGTATACACATTAGTTATGGTGAAAGAAAATGGGATAATCACAGTGTTTTTAATTTATACTGTATTACGTCAGAGCGATTTCAATTACTTTCACAATTATATTTAGTTTGAAATCGATTTTAGTGTTTAGTTATGGGGTGTATGGCTAGCTATTGTAGTTAAGGGTACACTTAGTATACCTACATAAGATGAAGGAACATGAAAAAAGGAAATGTTTTATTTTTACAATTTACTAGTTAAAGTGGATGACATTATTATATGTTCTTAATATCTGTCAACATGAATCGAAAATGATTATCAAAACAGCTTCTAAACAGCTTTTTTAGACAGCTTGTGAACAACTAGATATTCTGATATTTTGGTTGTGCGATATTTTTCACGTACACAGCAAACACATTGAAGATCAAAGTCATCTAGTGATCAAGAATTTTTGATCATTCTTAACCACTATAACAGCTCGTAGAAGTTAATAACAACTAGTAACCAGCTAACATCTAGTAAACAACTTGTATACATTTACTAAACTTATAGAAATCAGATACTAAACAGCTAATAACATCTAGTAAACAACTTGTATACATCTACGAAACATATAGAAACCAGATACTAAACAGCTAGTACCCAGTTATTAACATCTAGTAAACAACTTGTATACATCATACACTAAACATATAGTAACCAGCTAATAAAAACTACTAAGCAACTAGTAGACATATACTAAACATATAGTAACCATTTAATAATAGTTCATAACAGTTAACAACAGCTAGTAATCAAAGTCCAAGCAGCTCAACCGCCATCATGAATCACGAAAACCAGATGAGTATTGTAATTAAAGAGTATTGTAATTAAAGGTCTTAGACAATGAAGTCTAACTCATACAATTAGTATACAAATAGAATAGAACTAGAAAACTAGATTGTGAGATCGATGAGAGAGATAGAGAACACTGAGCGGCATCGTACAACAACAACAACTAATTCTTAGAACATTCAAGAATGATCTAGAAGGAATATAACAACACACACATACAGACATACTACTACTTAGCAACCCTGCTACAATTCGGCCGTCCTCACATTTTAAGATCCCCTGATATTGTGTTAATTTACAATTGATTTCAACTTATAATTATCTTAGTTTCTATAAATTAGTTTTGTATTTACAAATTCTTAGATATCTTTACAACTTTATTTTCGTTTTCCAATCCAATGCTTAATATTTTGGCTACTCCAGACACCTTGATAAGGGCAACGCGATAATTGAAAACCTTCAACATCTTTTATCAAGAATCTATCATTCCTCAAAACATTATCTATAACATAAGGGCCCTTGTGTTTAGGTATTAGCTTTCTTGCAACTCCTACTGAGCTAACAAAATTGTTTACCATAATATAGTCTCCCACTTTGTACTCCGAACTCTTTGTCCTTTTTTCATTATATCTCTGTTCGTTGTCATTTTGTAATTTTCTTTGTACTTCTGAACCGTCTTTTCTAATTTTGTCTAAATCTCTAACATTATCTAATTCTTCTAACTTTTGTCTCAATTCATCAATAACTTTGCCTTTCTGCTCTATTCCAAACAACATCTTACTTGGCATTTGTGCTATGCTTTTTTGCTTCGTGTTCTTTAGTGAAAACTCAACATCCTCCACAACTGTGTTCCAATGCATTTTCTCTTCAGGATCTGCTAATTTAGCTATCATTGGTCCCACAATTCGGTTAATCCTTTCTACTTGCCCATTGGCTTGAGGTGATCCGGTCGCAATTTTGACATGTTTAATATTACATTCTCCCATAAATTTTCCAAAATCTTCTGACGTAAAACAGCTTCCCCTATCCGAAACTATACAAGTTGGTCTGCTGTAAGGCCTAAAGCAGTCTTTCAATGCTATAATTACTTCCTTTGTGTTCGTCGTTTTTGTTGCATATAGCCTAACAAATTTAGTAAATCCATCTATAACCACAAAGAGATGTTTCTTTGGTCTTCCATGATCAACCGGTCCATAATGATCAATATGTATAATTTCGAATGGCACATTTCCTTTTGGTATACTGTGCAACAGTCCATCCATAACTTTATCTCTTCCTAAATGACCTAATTCATTGTGATATTTGTATAATATCTTTTCCTCCATTTCTTCTGGAACACAAAATAATAACTTTCCATCATTGAACTTTCTATATATAACTTCATTCCTCATCTCAAACATCTTTTAATTTTTCATCTTTCGCTTGACAAATAACTAAATTATCTTCAAAGCTATTCGTTTATACTACCATTTTGTTTGTATTTCTACTTAAGCGTCAACATGTTGCATAAGTTTTCCCGATTTATGAACTAATTCAAAGTCATACTCTAGCAATTCTAATGCCCACCGTGCAATACGGGGGCTTAACTCAATTCTATTTAACGTCAAAATCAGTGAGTTACAATCTGTGACTATTCTAAATCGTCTACCTTGCACATAAATTCTAAATCTTCTAAGAGCGTAAATTATTGCTAAAGTTTCCAGTTCAAAACTATGATACTTTGCTTCGTCTTTTGTTGTTGCTTTCGAAAAATAGAATATAGGATGTAGCTTTTTATCCTCTTTTCTTTGCAGCAAAACTGCTCCAAAGCCTTGTGCACTGGCATCTGTATGCAATTCTACCTCGTCCTTGTAATAATATAATCCTAACACTGGAGCTTTCACCAACTTTTTCTTAAGCATTTCAAAACATTGCAGTTCCTTTTCTTTTTCAAATTCTTTGTCCTTTTTTAACAATTCATATAGAGGCTTAGCGATCATCGAAAAATCATTAATGAACCTTCTAAAATACGAACACAAGCCCAGAAAGCTTCTAACACCATGTACTTTGTCTGGAACGGGAAAATCTCGAACAGCTTCTATTCCTTTGTCATTAGCCTGTATTCCTTTGTTAGTTACCAAAAATCCTAAGTATTGTACACTTGCTTGTAGAAACTCACACTTGTTCATTCTCACTTCTAGTTTGTTTCTTGCTTATCGATCAAAAACTTCCCTAAGAACATCTAAATGTTCTTGCATTTCTCTACTCGCAATCATGATATCGTCCATGTATATAACTACCTTACCATCCCTTATCATGTCTGCAAAAATCTTATTGATAAAGCGTTGAAACACCGCTGGTGCATTCTTCAGCCCCATTGGCATCCGCATAAACTCAAATTGTCCTAATGGCGTCATAAATGAGGTTTTCTGCGTAAGCTAAACGTCTGGGCGAACAACTAAATGGTTTTGAATCCTCTAATCTTAATTTAATTTCGCATCTAACCTCTGGTTCTTTTGTCCTTTCTTTATTTACATAACAACTTTCTACCATCCTAACAAATTGACACCTAACATTATAATTCACATGATCACCAACTTTATATTCTACACTTTCATCCGTTAAGCTTATATTAAATAATTCTTTTTCCACTAGATTTATTTCCGGCTCAATATAATTTCTTTCCGTAACGTTTACTTTGTCTCTGATTTTACTAAACATTTGTTTAATTGTTTCCCTGCTGTCGCTAATTTCATCACTAACATCGCTAAAAATTTTTTTTTTATCTTTAACATTACTAACTACCTCGCTAACTATTTGCTTTTCATCACTAACATTACTAACATCATCACTAACTATCTGATTTTCATCACTAACATTACTAACATCATCACTAACTATCTGATTTTCATCACTAATATCATCACTTACTGTCTGATTTTCATCACTAACATCATCACTAACTGTCTGCTTTTCATCACTAACATTGCTAACATCAGAAGGTTTTTCATTATTCTCAACCGTTACCATTTTCAAGGTGTCAAGGCTTAAATTTAAATTACAAGCATCCATAAAATCTCGACCCAGGATTACATCATGACTCATAGATTCGTTTGCCACAATAACTAAATTAAAATGTATTTTATCTAAATTTTTCATAACATAACATAATACTTTTCCATACGTTTTAAGGTAACTTTTGTTTAAACCGTAATATGAACTTAAAACTGGTAATTTTGAAATGTCTTTGGGTACTTTGGATATTATGATAAATGAAATCGGACTTCCTGTATCTATGAGGCATTCTGCAAATAACCTGGTATTTGGTTCGTCTATAAAATTAATTTCAACATACCTTACATAATTATTTTCGCCCTCGTTCATGTTTTTATTCTTCAAGCATCTCGCAACAAAATGTCCCCTCTTACCGCACGCATAGCACGATCCTATCTCCCGCTTCGACTTCCTGCACTCGTACGCCCAATGCCCTTTTGCATTGCACTTGAAACAGCGAGTCTTCTTGCTGTCTTTGGGATCCGTTGATGTCGTCGGGCTCCCAACTCCATATGATTTTGACAAGCTTACATCCGCAAACGCTCTCTTAATGTGCCCAATATCCACAAAGCATTGAATATGCGCCTGATTACGTAGCCCTTGATTGGGAATTCCTTCGATGATGCAGCTCAACATTTTATCAGCATCAATATTAATGCCCTGAGCAAGCATTATCTTGTCGTCGACATAACTCTCAAAAGTTTGTTTCCATTTGCGACCTTCGAATTTGCGTCTTATATCCAACTTCGATGATTTTCCGCCAAACGTTGAAATCAGCTCTGCAGTCAAGCCATCCAACGGTAGCAACACGCGGTCTAAATTTGCGTGCAGCCACTCATAAGCTTTTCCTTCAATTTTGCTTACTATTAGCATTTTCTCGAATTTTTCACCTGTTCCATAAACGTTGCCGTTTTTCACATTACGTTCGCTGCTTTTTGCGTTCCTAGAATTCTCTCCAGCCTGGTTGTGCATGTCGTCTTCTGTATAGTTTTCGTTCCGTTTGCCTCTAATTCTGAGAATGCTGCCAGCAACTTCGTCATTCCATTTACCATCTTCGCCGTTAATTTCGCCGTCTTCTTCGTCGTAATTCTCAATGCTGCCGTCTTCGCCGTTACTTTTGTCGCCGTCTTCTTCGTCGTAACTCTGGATGCCGCCGTCTTTGCCGTTACTTTTGTCGCCGTCTTCTTCGCCGTAATTCTGGATACCGCCGTCTTTGCCGTTACTTTTGTCTCCGTCTTTGCTGTTACTTTTGTCGCCGCCTTCTTTCTGGATAGTTCCGCCGCCGTCTTCGAAATTCTCGTCGCCGCTGTCTTCGCCTTTACTTTTGTCGCCGTCTTTGTCTCCTTTTTGTCTCGCCATTTCATCAAACTTTTCCCGAATTTCCTTCTGTATATTATTTAATCGCAAGATCAATTGTCTCTTTGTTCCGGTTGTTGATAACTTCAATACACTCAACCACCTTTTTAATTGTTCAATCGACTCTTAGTTTAAATCCATTTTGATTTTCTTTGTACTAACGATTTAATTAATTGGCTCGTGATCGGCTTACTTCTGATTTTGTAGGGGTATGATATATTCCCCCAAAGTTAAACACCAACACGCATATATATGTACTTCTAGTCTTTATTTTATAATTTCGTCTGTTCAGGATCACGGTCGGCGTTCAACTGCTCTCGCTCTCAGCTCACGATCCGCATCAACCCCCGACTCATTGGGAGAGTGTGAGAGCGATGAAAGAGATAGAGAACAGTGAGCGGCATCGTACAACAACAACAACTTATTCTTAGAACGTACAAGAATGATCTAGAAGGAATATAACAACACACCCATACATACAAACTACTACTTATTAGCCATGCTACAGAAGGTTAATAACCCATATATTTCTTACAGAGGGTGCAGTCAGAAAATTAATTATGTATAAATATATATAATGTATAGTTAATTATGAATTTAATGAAATATGTTTACAATAATAAAATAAATAAAAAAATATTAAGTGATACTTCAAAATTTGTTTCTGACTGTAACTAAAACTACAAGTACAAATGAAGGGAAAGTATTTTGTTCAATGAGGTACGTCGGCCACTTGCGAGTTGTTGCACGGTCGTAACTTCGTCCCTTATCAATGTTCTTGAGATGTATGATCTAATCAGACGTCCTGCGTCTTGGGTCTTGGGCATGTGACTTTAATGATGGTCAGGTAATTATAGTTCACGGCAAGTCGGCTTGGCTAACACATCTGAGAAACATTAACTTGTGTGCTTTAATAATTCTAAATGAGATACTATAGCAACTCATAACACTTAATAACAGTTAGTTACCATCTAAAACCAAGTACTTTATAGATAGCAAGCATCCAAAACCAAGTATTGTTTAGGTACTTTACACAAAGGTACAATCAAAATACTGCTAGGTAACAACTAAATACACGTTGTCCAACGTGTCAAGTCCCTCTCAAAAAAATTTTATATCTCTGGATAATCTTCTAAGTCAAAATCTATTAAATTCTGGATGGAGCAGTGGAGACGAAATTTCAACGGGACCCCACGTCAACTTTTCTGTACCATTAAAAAATTTGTTGGGATTTTCTGAGGATTATAAAAAAGTTTTGTTAAATTGTAAACACGAACTAGTGTTGATGCTAACTAAGAATCTTGGTGATGTGTTTGAACAAACCAGAAATGAGCAAACTTTTAAGCTGGAAATAACGAATATAACCTGGAAAATTTCCCATGTAACTCCGAGCGATATTGCAACAATTTAGATGTACGATATTATTAAAAGTGGTGTAATCCTACCAATCGCATTCCGGAGTTGGGATTAATATGTTAACCCCAAATTGGGGCATGGGAGTCAACACAGCTGGGAATAGTCAGCTTACCGCGAAAAACCAAGATTTGCCATATTTGGATTTATACTAAATGGATAACTTATCACAAATTACTTATCAAACTTGAAAGTTCACTTGAACTCTGAGATTTCAATCTAGTTACTATAATCGTGAATCACAACCATTTTTGACCCCAAATGAATGTAAATTGAAGACCCCTAGTATAATGGTTGATCTTTCATATCAAAACTAATCAGTGGAAACTGGTCGTTTTGATGTGAGAATTTCAATATAGCTGAAGACACCAAGTCATGAAAATACCCAAGCTTACTGTCTCCTCATACATGACCGTTTAGTTGAATATAACCCATTAAACGGACTAGTACAACGAGTTGTTCAACATTAAAAAAATGTTGAAAGATACTGTTTCAATTGATGTTCAAGGTTTCTTTGATAATAATAATAATTTTTTTCTAAAGGAAATTGGAATTGTATTCGACAAAGATTCAAACTTGAATAAAAGCTTTTTAATAGAACCACCATATGATTTTACTTTGCTAAATACCAAATCTCGAAAGACTGCAATTTGGTTAACCAATACACATCACAAAATTTTTTGGAACGATGGAGAAAATAGTTTTCCACAAACTCGAAAGTATCTAAGGACAATTACAGGCGGAAAACAAATTATTTGTAAAGGTGTGGAAAAGAAACGATTTCTACAGACGTTTTTTGGGAGTCGTCAGCTCATTAATATCGAGGAAATGGGCTGTCCGACATTAAACAGGTTTAAAGGAAACCGGTTTCCCTATTGTGAAACACACCTTAAGGGCGGGGTTTGTGCTCTTAACAATGCATACATTATTTTGACATTTTTTAAAAGTACCTCCAAAACAATAAAATAATATTTATACATCATTTTAAAGTTGAGACTAGATGTGTAAGGACCTACAAGAAAACAAAATTTAGAAAATGAAGTTTCATGATGAAATTGACCAATTTATTTTCAATACCTTCTAAACACAAAAACTATGTTCATGAATCGAGGTGGACATGATCTGAAAACTACGAATTATGGTGAACACTTTACATTTTGTAATCCTAAATGGACGTCGGAAACGTGCGCCTGCCTCTTCTATGCAAATCGCCGGAGCGAAGTCAGAAAACTAATTTCAATATATAATAAAACATGTTCACAATACCAAAATAAATGAATAAATGTATTATTATGCTACAAAATAAACTTCTGAGTTAAAATTACAGGTACGGAGAATGGAAACAAATTCCTTTACTGAGATATGTCTGCTACTTGCGAGTTGTTGCCTGGTCGTGATTTTAACCCCTATTATGGGACGTATTAGAGCTAGCAGTCAGCCGTGAGGTCGTTGGCGTAAGGCCCATGATCTTGTCAATGAGCGTGCGCCTTCAGGCTTGTGCATGTGTCCCTTTTATTGCGCTTGTCAATGAGCGTGCGCCTTCAGGCTTGTGCATGTGCCCCTTTTATTGTGGTCAGGTAATGGACAGGTGCGCATGTTCGGGTAGCTCTTGCTTGCATTTGTGGAAAGGAGAGAATCTTAGACAATTTACCTGTTAAACGTTCTGGGGCGGAAACAAAAATGTGTGTTTGAAAATATTCCACATCTGAGAATCATTAGATTGTGAGATTTATTTGATTGGGGTTCTTTTGATTTCTAAATTAATTTTACAATCATAGAAAATATTATTCCTCAACATGATCACGTGCACAGCAACACCTGTGATAATGAGGCAAAAGGGTACGTGATCACACCTTTCCCCAACATGATCGGATATGTTCCTCTAAGATAACAACCTTTGGATACTGTGGTTGTCCGACCTTTCTCACGTGCACCTTTCTCACGTGACTATTAATTGCACATAATGAGGGGAAGGATACGTGATCAATATTGTCACATGGGGATGTGGGGGCGATGGGGGCAATTAAGCATACTCTTTATAGACATGATCGTGACGTTTCGATTGACCGAAAAAAGTTTGCTACGCCCACTCTAACGCCCATAACGCTAAAAATCTGTCTACCGCCCACATAACCATATATTGAGATCGCAGGTAGGTGGCGCACTGCAATCCCGCTTTTCTGCTTGCATATCTCATTTCTCTTTGGTCCCCTTAGCTGAGTAACGGGTATCTGATAGTCGAGGCACTCGACTATAGCGTTCTTCCTTGTTTTTCTTATAAAATATACAAATAGGATAACAATAATTATTATTACTTAAATCAAAGATGTGTGTCCGGAAAGTTGGTGAAATTGTAGTTACTTTAATTCAAGCCTTGGGGTTTTAAATAATGTAGTTAATTTTTTAAACGGTTTATTTCGTCAGTATGACTAATAATTAGTGAGTCTAATTGTGTCCGGAAAGTTGGTGAAATTGTTGTTATTTTAATTCACGCTTGGGAGTTTTCTAATAATTTAGTTTATTTTTTAAACGGTTTATTTCGTCAGTATGATTAATAATTGGTGAGTCTAATTGCTTCCAAACAGTCTTGGGTATTTCGCTAATGTCTCCTATAAATGACAAATACAACGTTCCCTGATCTTCAATTTCTATACTGTGGTGAGCAATTATAATCTTATCATTAACTCGAGCAGAGGCTTCAATTTATAACTGCCATCGCTAGCACTACTCTAATGCCAACTTCCTTCACTAACTCTTTTATTAGATTGCCACCTCTGGCACTTATTGAGGGAAGATTCTTTAATAAGGTGATATGCATCTATCTCGAAGTTAAAAACTAAATACGGAACATCGACGTGTACCATTATCATGCGTTCTTCAATGCTAACAGGTATTGGAACAACTCTAAATAATGATGATGCATGGCGACCAAACAAAGGATTCTTTGCATTTATTATAAGCCTTTTATCAAAAAATAAGCCCCTAGCTGTTAGTAGAGTATAAACTTCTTTAAGTTCTGTGCCAGTTGTTTTCCCTGGCAAAACGTAATTTTCTGATAAACTGTAATTTATTTTCGAAATCTAACGTTTTAACTGACTGGGCTTATGATTCCAGATTGTATTTTTTCGCATTCATCTATTATGTTTGTTAATTGTTTGATAATCATAAAGAAGTTGATAGACTCCTTGAACACATAGTATGCTTCTTGTAGTGTAGCCGTCATATTACTGCAGAATCGACTAAAGAAGTTTGTTTCTTACTTAGCTCATTCAGACTGTGCTGATTGCTTAATAAGTATTTCATATTGCCTTCCATTTGAATCCTATCGTCTTCATCCATTACTTCAAATAAAATATAGTATAGGGAACCCATAAATTCAAATGGAGCTCGCTTATTTCTAGTCCTACTTTGAGTCATGAAAAGTTTGTTACTTTCTTCAAAGTCCAACTTTTTTTTCTGTATTATCAAAAACTAAAAGGCACTGGTCTTTGAAACTATGGGGCTTATCGCAAATTAATTTCATTTTCGGTACCATATCTTTACCTTTTTTTTGCACCTCAAAAAAGGCGTCCATATTATACAAAATAGTTAGATTCCAACAAAAAGCAACTATTTTAAGGTCCCCCATTGGATCTAAATAAATTGCTGAAGTCTTATTTTGTTTTATATTGCATATTTCGGTTTGTCCACTTTGGGTAATGCGTTAGAAAATTGACAACTTTATATGAGCAACAACATGGCCATTATAAATCCGAGTTTTGATATCCTAGATGAATTTCTTGTCTGCCATTTTTGTTGAGTTTCTTTAAGGTCAGATTCAGTTTTGTCGACTGATTTAATTCTGCCTAAGGGACAAATGATAAATCCATCCTGCAGTTTTACTTCTACCACTCTGGCCTTTTCATCTTTGCCTTAATGAACTTTTTCCACCTTTCCTAGTGGCCATCTGGCCACTTTTGGATTAGTTTCCACCTATCTAGATTTCCATTTTTATACCCTTGCAGAGGGTATAATGATATCAGTCAGAAGCTTGCAACGCAATGAAGGAGACGTTTCCGACCCCATAAAGTATATATATTCGATCTAGCCATGTCCCGTCGTTTCTACGCAAACTAGTCTCTCAGTTTTAAAGCTGTCGGGCTGAAACTTTCCCCAAAGTCTTATATCTTTTGCAGGTAATATATAAGTCGGAACCAGCCGGATCGGACAAGTGTATCTTATAGCTCCCATAGGAATAATCGGAAAAAAATTCTTAAAAAATTATATCTTTAATGTTTTTTAACATATGACCCCCAACGCTTGGAAATAACATTTTTTAATTAGTTATGAATTTTGAATTAAGTTTTATCAAAATCGGAGGACTATATTATAAAGCTGCCATATGAACGATCGGAAAATTGGTTGGATAATAATATGAAACAAATTAAAGCTTCGGTGTTTTTTGACATATTATCTTATACTATTGGAAATATCATTTGTTGTATTTTTAGATTTAATAATTATAACTGCAAGGGTATACAAACTTCGGCATGCCGAACTTCCTTTCTTGTTTTCCTATATCATTGGCTCAACTAAATCTTTCAATCAAAAAATGACCTTGAGTAAGAATTTCTTGTTGATCAATACCATTGTTGTGGCGGGGTGTCTTGATCGCTGAAATAGATGAAGTCCCAGGAACGGAGAGTACGCAAAAAACACGGGTGTAGTTTGTGGTTTTTCGCGAGACGGGCATAGGTGTTTATTCGTACACTTGGAAATAAGAACTCATTAAGCCTAACTGAACTTAAGCGCTCCACTGCGGAGCGGTGACTTAGGGGAGAGACGGAGAGGGAGATCGGACGGCAGTGCGAGCGTGCGAGATGTAGACATCTGGATAAAACTGCCGCTCGACAGTGCCTCCTGAAACTAAACGCCATTTTAACGTAAACATTCTCACCCCCTTGCGAGGACACCCGTAGCAAGAACCTCAGGATAGTAGGCTCAGGAATATGTTGGAAGTGAAGATCGGTCGTCCGTATGTAGGAGAGTGTGGTGGCCCTTTCCACACTTGTGGCAGTGATGACCACTGCGGCAGGAGTCCTTGGAATGACTGTGAGCCAAGCAATTGGAGCAGTTCTTCTGCATATGTACTTCCTGGAGCCGATTCTAGGGGCTTAGCCGTAGAAAGTGGTGGCACTTCCGAAGAGGATGGATATTTTGGCAGACTCGGCATTGGTAGGATTTAATACCTCGAGTACGTCTGCCATCCAAGGCAGGGTATGGAACCCAATATTCAGATGGAGTATTTTTAGGAGGAACTTTTGTACGGAAACTTGCGTTGAATAGGACGAAATGGTGTGTGGAACTGAGGCGGATACTGGCCTTGGAGGGTCGGATAGAATCGGCAGAGTAGTAGAACCGCTGTTTCGATGCAGCAATGTGTGATGCCGATCTTGGCAAGTGAGACAGTTGTGAGCGCTTGTGCAATCCCGTAATTGATGGCTACTTGCAAAGCAATTGGAGCACAACTGCTTTCTTTGAATATAGGCTAGGCGATCGATTACCGTCATTTGTAGGAAGCGTGGACATATGCGCACGGGATGGTTCTTCTTCGAACACAGATCGCAGCCTTTGGGTATCGGAACTAACCTTATGTTGAATGAATTTATTTTTGGAAATTCTGCCACTCGAATTGTGTCTTTGGACTGGACTTGGAGGAAATTGTCAGATCGGAAGCTATCGACGGCCTCAAGAGTTCGATAGGAATCAAGCAAGTTCAAATAGGAATCAAGCTCAAGCCACGTAGGAATTTCGGCTTTATTTTGGATGGATTGCTCCCATAATGAGAGGGTGAGCTTTGGTAGTTTTGTCGAGCACATATAAACCAGGATAGGATCCCAATTCTCAATATTAACACCTGAAAGTTTTAAGAAAGTTAAGCAACCTTGAAAAGTGCGTTGAAGTTCCTTTAAGGCTGCTCCCGACTCCTGTGCTATGGATTGCCATCAGCGAAAGCCATCATTGGTGAGTGGGGATCTCGAAACTATGGAATGAGCTTCGCCACTTGTTTTTGAATATAAGTGGAATAATTTTTCAACGGGCGTTAGACTCGGATTGTCGTTGTATATTGCCGTGAAAAGGTCCCGGAAAGTCGGCCAGCGAAGATAATCGCCAGAGAAAACCTCTGTGTCGATAGGAGGGAGCCGACAGCCATAAGACGTGGAATTTTGGGACGGAGTTACTGGTGGTTGAGGTATTTGGGAGGAGCCTTTTTGGATTTGTTCCAAGAGCTGCGCTGCAAACATTTCATAGGTGGAGTACGTTTGGTAATACTTGGATTTTTGTATGGATTTCGTGTCTGCGGCGCCCTCGCCTGCAGTTATAATACAGTCGGAGCATGTGTCGTATGCTGCCTTTACCGTTTGCCACAAGGAATTGAAGTGATCTCGGAGAGCGTTCACAGACGCCTCAAAGTGGATCGGACAGTCAGCTGTGGCCATAAATCGGGTTAAAAGCGGATTTGACTGATGTTGCCGTAAAAATAATTTAAAATTTTTAATTCAGAAGTAAGGAAACGGGCTAGAATCCAATTGGAATTTAGGAACCAATCAAGATTGTAAATAAATACGGTCACACTGTCGGATAGGCAGAGTCAATAAATAGTTATTATATCGGATGGTCGGACTTATGTAAAGAATTACGGACTTTAATTTTGTTTGTTTGGAAGGAACATCTATTGTGAGCTCTTGACCCACTGTGCACTGGCGAAAATATCGATATACGTATGTATGTACACTGTACATATGTACATAGGTGGGGTGCGAGTAGCGGAATAACGTTGCGCGAATTGTAAAGACTTCGCTTATGTTTGTTTGTCGGTGCGTTTGTTTGTCAACTGCACAACTAATTTGCAGACGATTTGCTGGAGTAAATTTGTGGATATTGTAACTTTGCTTTTAATTTTAGAAATAATTTAGCCGTATTTGTAGGTCGAGAAAAGTAGTTGGAGTGGACTGTATTAGAAAGAGTAGTTAGAGTGGACTGTATTAGAATATTTATGTAAATATACACACGCAGCTGGAACACAGTTAAAAATAAGGAGTGCAAATCTTAAGTAAAAATTTTATGATCGGGAATTTTTTTTACTGTGGCTGAGTTATATTTCACACACAATTGGAATTGAAAATATATTTGAGAATTATTTTAGTTGAATAGTGGCACTGAAATATCTACCGGAATTGTTTTAAGTGTGCAGTTGTGGGCAAAGGAAACTGGAATATTGACGGGCACAAATAACGGAATTGAAATACATATACTTATTGCCGTTGCGTCGGATTAATCACTTTTGGACTTAGACAATATATCAAACAGAAAGTTAGTCGAAATAGGGTTTGAAAAACTGCCTGTATGACCGGCAATATATAGTAAGTGGAACTTATCTGGAGCGGTTCAAGCCTGCTGGGAAAAATCAAAGGAAACTCCAGGAGAGGAAAATCCAAAGATTTTAAAATCCGGCTCGAAGGACCAAAATGTTGTGGCGGGGTGGCTTGATCGCTGAAATAGATGAAGTCCCAGGAACGGAGGGTACGCAAAAAACACGGGTGTAGTTTGGGGTTTTTCGCGCGACGGGCATAGGTGTTTATTCGTACACTTGGAAATAAGAACTCATTAAGCCTAACTTAACTTAGGCGCTCCAGAGCGGAGCGGATGGAAGGGGAGATCTGACGGCAGTGCGAGCGTGCGAGATGTAGACATCTGGATAAAACTGCCGCTCGACACTGCCTCCTGAAATTAAACGCCCTTTTGACGTAAACAACCATCTTCCGCAGTGTATAAAGGTCTTGAGTTCAAACATGCCTCTATTTGACACAAGAGCGTCGACATTTCATCGTGTGTAAGGCTGTTGTCCCCGGTAACCCTTATAAGATGGTATTTCATGGACTTTACTTCAGCTTCCCAGATATCTACGAAGTGGGGTCCTGCCGGGGGAATAAAATGCCAATCCATTCTATCTTTTGTAAGTTGCGCAGCAATCATAATATTTTCCTGGATTGCTTTAACTACATCTTGATCCAAATTTCTTGAAGCTCCTAAAAAATTTGCTCCGTTATTAGAATATATGTTGGCACATGTACCTCGTCTAGCAATAAATCTTCTAAGTGCTGCTATTATTTTATTATGGGTGTGTTTTATGCATTTAAAACACAAAAATGTCTCTTTTACTTTATCCATTCTTTCAAATGGATTCAAAACCCTAAATTTGTGACATTGAAATATTGTGTGTCCCATACCTTAATAAATGGGACAATTATTAGTAGACAATTCTTGTTACTAAATATTTTATTAGCAGGTTTTTCATCCTGAACTGAGCTTATTGAATTAAATCGTTGCTCCAAAAAATCCATGAAGTCGGATAATAACTGAACTTCCTTGTTTTTCTTAACATGACTCTGTGTCTTTGAACTGGACGTGGAAGAAATTGTCAGATCGGAAGCTATCGACGGCCTCAAGAGTTCGATAGGAATCAAGCAAGTTCAAATAGGAATCAAGCTCAAGCCACGTAGGAATTTCGGCTTTTTTTTGGATGGATTGCTCCCATAATGAGAGGGTGAGCTTTGGTAGTTTTGTCGAGCACATATAAACCAGGATAGGATCCCAATTCTCAATATTAACACCTGAAAGTTTTAAGAAAGTTAAGCAACCTTGAAAAGTGCGTTGAAGTTCCTTTAAGGCTGCTCCCGACTCCTGTGCTATGGATTGCCATCAGCGAAAGCCATCATTGGTGAGTGGGGATCTCGAAACTATGGAATGAGCTTCGCCACTTGTTTTTGAATATAAGTGGAATAATTTTTCAACGGGCGTTAGACTCGGATTGTCTTTGTATATTGCCGTGAAAAGGTCCCGGAAAGTCGGCCAGCGAAGATAATCGCCAGAGAAAACCTCTGTGTCGATAGGAGGGAGCCGACAGCCATAAGACGTGGAATTTTGGGACGAAGTTACTGGTGGTTGAGGTATTTGGGAGGAGCCTTTTTGGATTTGTTCCATGAGCTGCGCTGCAAACATTTCATAGGTGGAGTACGTTTGGTAATACTTGGATT
This sequence comes from Drosophila subpulchrella, assembly GCF_014743375.2. Classification (NCBI taxonomy): domain Eukaryota; kingdom Metazoa; phylum Arthropoda; class Insecta; order Diptera; family Drosophilidae; genus Drosophila; species Drosophila subpulchrella. The sequence continues at coordinate 1,540,195 of NW_023665635.1, forward strand.
TTAGTATGGATTTCGTGTCTGCGGCGCCCTCGCCTGCAGTTATAATACAGTCGGAGCATGTGTCGTATGCTGCCTTTACCGTTTGCCACAAGGAATTGAAGTGATCTCGACGAGCGTTCACAGTCGCCTCAAAGTGGATCGGACAGTCAGCTGTGGCCATAAATCGGGTTAAAGCGGATTTGACTGATGTTGCCGTGACGTAAAAATAATTTAAAATTTTTAATTCAGAATTAAGGAAACGGGCTAGAATCCAATTGGAATTTAGGAACCAATCAAGATTGTAAATATATACGGTCACACTGTCGGATAGGCAGAGTCAATAAATAGTTATTATATCGGATGGTCTGACTTATGTAAAGAATTACGGACTTTAATTTTGTTTGTTTGGAAGGAACATCTATTGTGAGCTCTTGACCCACTGTGCACTGGCGAAAATATCGATATACGTATGTATGTACACTGTACATATGACATAGGTGGGGTGCGAATAGCGGAATAACGTTGCGCGAATTGTAAAGACTTCGCTTATGTTTGTTTGTCGGTGCGTTTGTTTGTCAACTGCACAACTAATTTGCAGACGATTTGCTGGAGTAAATTTGTGGATATTGTAACTTTGCTTTTAATTTTAGAAATAATTTAGCCGTATTTGTAGGTCGAGAAAAGTAGTTGGAGTGGACTGTATTAGAAAGAGTAGTTAGAGTGGACTGTATTAGAATATTTATGTAAATATACACACGCAGCTGGAACACAGTTAAAAATAAGGAGTGCAAATCTTAAGTAAAAATTTTATGATCGGGAATTTTTTTTACTGTGGCTGAGTTATATTTCACACACAATTGGAATTGAAAATATATTTGAGAATTATTTTAGTTGAATAGTGGCACTGAAATATCTACCGGAATTGTTTTAAGTGTGCAGTTGTGGGCAAAGGAAACTGGAATATTGACGGGCACAAATAACGGAATTGAAATACATATACTTATTGCCGTTGCGTCGGATTAATCACTTTTGGACTTAGACAATATATCAAACAGAAAGTTAGTCGAAATAGGGTTTGAAAAACTGCCTGTATGATCGGCAATATATAGTAAGTGGAACTTATCTGGAGCGGTTCAAGCCTGCTGGGAAAAATCAAAGGAAACTCCAGGAGAGGAAAATCCAAAGATTTTAAAATCCGGCTCGAAGGACCAAAATGTTGTGACGGGGTGGCTTGATCGCTGAAATAGATGAAGTCCCAGGAACGGAGGGTACGCAAAAAACACGGGTGTAGTTTGGGGTTTTTCGCGCGACGGGCATAGGTGTTTATTCGTACACTTGGAAATAAGAACTCATTAAGCCTAACTTAACTTAAGCGCTCCAGAGCGGAGCGGAGACTTAGGGGAGAGATGGAAGGGGAGGTCGGACGGCAGTGCGAGCGTGCGAGATGTAGACATCTGGATAAAACTGCCGCTCCTGAAATTAAACGCCCTTTTGACGTAAACAACCATCTTCCGCAGTGTATAAAGGTCTTGAGTTCAAACATGCCTCTATTTGACACAAGAGCGTCGACATTTCATCGTGTGTAAGGCTGTTGTCCCCGGTAACCCTTATAAGATGGTATTTCATGGACTTTACTTCAGCTTCCCAGATATCTACGAAGTGGGGTCCTGCCGGGGGAATAAAATGCCAATCCATTCTATCTTTTGTAAGTTGCGCAGCAATCATAATATTTTCCTGGATTGCTTTAACTACATCTTGATCCAAATTTCTTGAAGCTCCTAAAAAATTTGCTCCGTTATTAGAATATATGTTGGCACATGTACCTCGTCTAGCAATAAATCTTCTAAGTGCTGCTATTATTTTATTATGGGTGTGTTTTATGCATTTAAAACACAAAAATGTCTCTTTTACTTTATCCATTCTTTCAAATGGATTCAAAACCCTAAATTTGTGACATTGAAATATTGTGTGTCCCATACCTCAATAAATGGGACAATTATTAGTAGACAATTCTTGTTACTAAATATTTTATTAGCAGGTTTTTCATCCTGAACTGAGCTTATTGAATTAAATCGTTGCTCCAAAAAATCCATGAAGTCGGATAATAACTGAACTTCCTTGTTTTTCTTAACATGACTCTGTGTCTTTGAACTGGACGTGGAAGAAATTGTCAGATCGGAAGCTATCGACGGCCTCAAGAGTTCGATAGGAATCAAGCAAGTTCAAATAGGAATCAAGCTCAAGCCACGTAGGAATTTCGGCTTTTTATACCCGTTACTCGTAGAGTAAAAGGGTATACTAGATTCGTCGGAAAGTATGTAACAGGCAGAAGGAAGCGTTTCCGACCCCATAAAGTATATATATTCTTGATCAGGATCACTAGCCGAGTCGATCTAGCCATGTCCGTCTGTCCGTCTGTCCGTCTGTCCGTCTGTCCGTCTGTCTGTCCGGATGAACGCTGAGATCTTGGAAACTATGAGAGCTAGGCTATTGAGATTTGGCGAGCAGATTCCTGAGCTTCTTACGCAGCGCAAGTTTGTTTCAGTAGAGTGCCACGCCCATTCTAACGCCTACAAACCGCCCAAAACTGTGGCTTCTACAGTTTTGATGCTAGAGTAAAAATTTAAACTGAAATGAATTTTTCTCATCAATACCTATCGATTGACCCAAAAAAAAGTTTGCCACGCCCACTTTATCGCCCACAAACCGCCCACAAACTTCAAAAAACCGTAAATATGAACGCGGATATCTCGGAAACTATCAAAGATAGAGTATTGGGATTTCAGATTTAGATTCCGTAGCCTTGTACGCAGCGCAGGTTTGTCATGCGAATATGCCACGCCCACTCTAACGCCCACAAACCGCCCAAGCCTGTGGCGCCCACAATTTTTATGCTAGATAACAAATTTTAACTGAAATGTATTGGTCTCGTCAATACCTATCGATTGATCCAAAAAAAAATTTGCCACGCCTACCCTAACGCCCACAATGCTTAAATCTGTCTTCCGCCGGTAGGTGGCGCACTTAAATCTCGCTTTGCTGCTTGCATATCTCCATTTCCCTTTGGTCCCTTTAGCTGAGTAACGGGTATCTGATAGTCGAGGTACTCGACTATAGCGTTCTTCCTTGTTTTTGGATGGATTGCTCCCATAATGAGAGGGTGAGCTTTTGTAGTTTTGTCGAGCACATATAAACCAGGATAGGATCCCAATTCTCAATATTAACACCTGAAAGTTTTAAGAAAGTTAAGCAACCTTGAAAAGTGCGTTGAAGTTCCTTTAAGGCTGCTCCCGACTCCTGTGCTATGGATTGCCATCAGCGAAAGCCATCATTGGTGAGTGGGGATCTCGAAACTATGGAATGAGCTTCGCCACTTGTTTTTGAATATAAGTGGAATAATTTTTCAACGGGCGTTAGACTCGGATTGTCTTTGTATATTGCCGTGAAAAGGTCCCGGAAAGTCGGCCAGCGAAGATAATCGCCAGAGAAAACCTCTGTGTCGATAGGAGGGAGCCGACAGCCATAAGACGTGGAATTTTGGGACGAAGTTACTGGTGGTTGAGGTATTTGGGAGGAGCCTTTTTGGATTTGTTCCATGAGCTGCGCTGCAAACATTTCATAGGTGGAGTACGTTTGGTAATACTTGGATTTTAGTATGGATTTCGTGTCTGCGGCGCCCTCGCCTGCAGTTATAATACAGTCGGAGCATGTGTCGTATGCTGCCTTTACCGTTTGCCACAAGGAATTGAAGTGATCTCGACGAGCGTTCACAGTCGCCTCAAAGTGGATCGGACAGTCAGCTGTGGCCATAAATCGGGTTAAAGCGGATTTGACTGATGTTGCCGTGACGTAAAAATAATTTAAAATTTTTAATTCAGAATTAAGGAAACGGGCTAGAATCCAATTGGAATTTAGGAACCAATCAAGATTGTAAATATATACGGTCACACTGTCGGATAGGCAGAGTCAATAAATAGTTATTATATCGGATGGTCGGACTTATGTAAAGAATTACGGACTTTAATTTTGTTTGTTTGGAAGGAACATTTATTGTGAGCTCTTGACCCACTGTGCACTGGCGAAAATATCGATATACGTATGTATGTACACTGTACATATGAACATAGGTGGGGTGCGAATAGCGGAATAACGTTGCGCGTATTGTAAAGACCTCGCTTATGTTTGTTTGTCGGTGCGTTTGTTTGTCAACTGCACAACTAATTTGCAGACGATTTGCTGGAGTAAATTTGTGGATATTGTAACTTTGCTTTTAATTTTAGAAATAATTTAGCCGTATTTGTAGGTCGAGAAAAGTAGTTGGAGTGGACTGTATTAGAAAGAGTAGTTAGAGTGGACTGTATTAGAATATTTATGTAAATATACACACGCAGCTGGAACACAGTAAAAAATAAGGAGTGCAAATCTTAAGTAAAAATTTTATGATCGGGAATTTTTTTTACTGTGGCTGAGTTATATTTCACACACAATTTGAATTGAAAATATATTTGAGAATTATTTTAGTTGAATAGTGGCACTGAAATATCTACCGGAATTGTTTTAAGTGTGCAGACTTAGGGGAGAGATGGAGAGGGAGATCGGACGGCAGTGCGAGCGTGCGAGATGTAGACATCTGGATAAAACTGCCGCTCAAAACTGCCTCCTGAAATTAAACGCCCTTTTGACGTAAACAACCATCTTCCGCAGTGTATAAAGGTCTTGAGTTCAAACATGCCTCTATTTGACACAAGAGCGTCGACATTTCATCGTGTGTAAGGCTGTTGTCCCCGATAACCCTTATAAGATGGTATTTCATGGACTTTACTTCAGCTTCCCAGATACCTCCGAAGTGGGGTCCTGCCGGGGGAATAAATTGCCAATCCATTCTATCTTTTTCAAGTTGCGCAGCAATCATAATATTTTCCTGGATTGCTTTAACTACATCTTGATCCAACTTTCTTGAAGCTCCTAAAAAATTGGCTCCGTTATTAGAATATATGTTGGCACATGTACCTCGTCTAGCAATAAATCTTCTAAGTGCTGCTATTATTTTATTATGGGTGTGTTTTATGCATTTAAAACACAAAAATGTCACTTTTACTTTATCCATTCTTTCAAATGGATTCAAACCCCTAAATTTGTGACATTGAAATATTGTGTGCCCCATACCTTAGTAAATGGGACAATTATTAGTAGACAATTCTTGTTACTAAATATTTTATTAACAGGTTTTTCATCCTGAACTGAGCTTATTGAATTAACTCGTTGCTCCAAAAAATCCATGAAGTCGGATAATAACTGAACTTCCTTTGTTTTTCTTAACATGACTCTTATATAAGTGCAGAGCGTCTTTATTACATTTTCTGATATTAATATGTGCAAAGATAACATCAACCTTTTCGGATAGCTGTGCCTTTAATTTGATCATGTGAATTGACTCATTTATATTGTCAATAAACATTCTTGACTGCTTTACTGAGTCCAAATTTAAATTTTGTAGGTCAAGAAAGCGGTTTAACTAAGTATGAACAACATTAATAATTTCTTCTTTTCAACAAACTACCTTTTTCCAAAATTAGTTTATCTATTCTGATTGGAAAAGTTTTATTTTTTCCATTATCTATAGCTATCAATGTTACTTTTAAATAATTTTCTAGTTGTTCTATGCATTTCGAAAATTTGCAGACAGTTTTGGACTCTGCTCTGAGTTTGAAGCCTTTGCCTATCAACACCAGAAGTCTTTTGCCTCTGCCCAGAAGCCTCCTTTCCTTGCTGCTCCTCGAAACCTAAGCCCATTTTATTTTGACTATTCTGTTTATCCTGAATATTTCGACATATATTCAACATAGCTACAAAATGGTTTTTCTATAATCGCCGTGATCTAATACACCAAATTTTAAGAGCACATCATTATTATTTATAAATTCCGCTGTCAACAAACTACATTCTTTTACCTGCTCACTACTGCAAATTTTACATTTTTCTAAGTCCATCAGTATTTTTAGTAATTTCTACCTGCCTTTTTATTTACGCTATTGTCTCATCATTTAAAAATATTTTTTTTAAAGAAATTTAAAGTATAGAACTTAAAAAAAAATGGAAATTTAAAATTTTAAGATGTAAGTAAAATTTACTTTATATATAAGTTAACACCCAAAATAATGTAAAGATCCAGACTTAAGTAGAAGTAAGCATTGATTGCACAACCAATGCCGCCAATAAAGTTCACACGAATTAAGCCACGTGCGCTGAGCTAGCACCTTTCGATTAGCGATCGTGGGAATGCAGAATAGCCAAAGTTGACCGAAGTAGAAGTAAGCATTGACTGCACAATCAATGCCCCCAATAACGTTCACACGAGCTAAGCCACGCGCGCTGAGTTTGCACCTTTTAATTAGCGATCATGGGAATGCAGAATAGCCAATTTCCAAAGTTGATCGAACTCAGCCAAGTGCATACAACAATAACAATAACTTAAATGCATTGGCCAATGACAACTAAATTTGGTCAACAGCGACAGCGATGAAGAGCAGCAGCCAATGACAATGAAGAACGCTGACAGAAACAGCAGCAGCGGCAGAGACGGTGGCAGCGATGGATCGACGCGTAGTTATAATGAATAAAGAAAAGATTGATTTTTTTATGTCAATTAATAACCAATCTGGCTCCCGAATAGGGACCTGATCAAAAGCCGCGAAAGAACTACAAGTACCGCGTCTCGTGAAGTTCGAAAAAATTTTCCGACGATTCGTTCAAACATCCGCCTAATCCGCGAGAAGTGAAGAAAAAATCCGAGACCCGGTAGTGCAAAGTGCTGTTAGAAATACATCAACGCTGTCACTCCTAAAAAAATAGGACTTGTGCCCAGCGGGGATAATCAGGCCAAAAATTAATCGCCGTGATCCCTCTAGTATCCGTTCGGAGGGAACGTGTAAAGAGGAGCAGAGAAGGCCCCTAGTAAACCCGCACTCAGGAGAGATCGCTGCAGCGTGGGATAAACCAGAATCCGCCGAGCCTGCCGACACGAGAACACACCGAGAAATGCTATTACTGTAAGAATAGTTTTAAGAAACACATCGAAAGAACCAACTTTTTATAAGGAATTTTACAAAAACATAAAGAATAACACCCATACTATAGTTTTTAAGAAAAAACCACACACGACATAAAATTCACTGCGTCAGCAAAGACACGCACTATAATTCTTTAAGGCAACAAAATTCCGAATTCTGAATAATTAAAATTAAAAATTTAACTGAATTTCATTGCTCATATACCCCTAATGACTGAGAAAGATTTAGCAGACAGACTCGCGAATCTTGCCACACCTTCGTCAGTTAGTAACGGACAAACAAACACGCGAATCATGACTGAGAGGGAAATCGAGGAAAAAATAAAAACAGTACTAGAGGCAAACCTTAGTAGCCTAGTAAAAGAAATACTTAACCCCAATAAAGATTTTTCTAGGTATACAGATCAAACAATTAAAAGAGAATTAGCGCACAATCTTAGTGACTTAGATAAATTACCAGACATCGTGCGGACACTTAGAGATTTTTCAGGAAACAAAAGTGAATATTCGTCATGGAAGAAAAGTGTCGAAAGGGTGTTAAAAATTTACGAACTCAGAATTGGCTCCCCAAAATTTTATGGAATTCTGTTAGCTATCCGAAACAAAATTACCGGACAAGCGAACGCAGTGTTAGAATTGTATAATACCCCCTTAGATTGGACAGCTATTTCAAAATGCCTAACAGCGCATTTTGCTGACAAACGTGACCTAAAAACTTTGGAATATCAGCTCTATGCTCTTAATCAAGGTAGCGATAGTATAGTTGATTATTATCAGGCAGTCTACCAACAGTTGTCACTAATTCGAAACCAAATTGGCAACTTAGATGCCTCACAAGAAACTGTGCAGTCTCTGACAGCCATGTACAGAGAAAAAGCCTTGGACACCTTTGTCAGAGGCCTTAACGGAAACTTGGCGCAATTACTGGCCATTAAAGAGCCACATGATTTAGGACATGCCCTACATCTGTGCTCTCTACTTGAGAACCAAAATGCAAGGAATAGTCAGACACCAAAAATTCCTTATTTAGGAAGGGCACCTATGCTACCACCCAAACCCCAACAGCCTTATAGGATGGGCAAACAAAACTTCCATCCACAACTCTATCATAACCCAAACCAAATACATTTAGTACCCATAACTGGAACAACCCCAGCTACTCAGACTAACCAATTCAGATCTTATAACCAACCCTATACAAAGCAGGTCAGTGCAGTAGCATCTTACAACGCACCAAAACCTCCCCCACGACCCCAACCAAATCCGGTACCTATGGATGTCGATCAGTCAATTCGCTCACGTCATATAAATTATATGAACAGACCAGCAAATAATGGCTATGCAGGGAAAAGACCTCTCAGCACTGCCAACGTTCCAAATACTAACAAAATGCCAAGGCAATTCCATATCCATCCAGAGACAGGAAGCAATGCACAGCAAAATTCAGAAGAAGTTACATCAAGCCCAGAAGAAGAGTATTATCAGTTGGCAGAAGAAAATAATGTAAACGAACTTCAGTAAGAATGTGTATGGCAAAACGATATTAGCAGCAGGAATACATAGATATGTCAGAGCTTCATTTTTTAGAGTAAATCGTTCCTCATTACCTTACTTTAAAGTAACCACGGGGAACGGAAATATCCTTAAAATTTTAATAGACACAGGCTCTAATCATAATTATATTCAAAACCAATTAGTACCAAACACAAAACAAAATGAGAAACAATTTTCCGTCAGCTCAGTTGGAGGTACCACTAAAATAACACAATATGCAATACTTAAGCTCCCTAACATTTCAGATACACCCATGAAATTTTTTTTACTAGAAACACTGAAAACCTTACGGTATACTGGGCAATGACACAATGAAAAGTCTAGGAGCAATTATAGATGTACAGAACGATACATTAATGCTTGGAAATAAACGCAAAATTAAAATTCACCAATTAGCAACACAAGCAGTAAATACAATTGGACCGCAAGTCGGCCATACGACCGAGTCTCAGAAATCAATCGTAAATCTCCTCGTACAAAGTCACAAAACCCTTTTTGCAGATCCCGATACCAAGTTAGCATACACAATTAAAGTAGTAGGCGAGATCAGAACTTCGTCCGTTTCCCCAGTTTACGGAAAACATTACCCTTATCCAATATCATTAAAACAGGAAGTAGAAAAACAAAATAACGAGATGCTAAAAGATTGCATTATAAGACCTTCAAGATCACCATATAATGCACCAGTCTGGGTAGTCCCGAAAAAATCCGGCCGGTTAGAACAAAAAAAGTACAGATTAGTAATCGATTATAGGAAACTTAATGAAGTTACTATCTCAGATCGGTACCCGATCCCCGAAATCGGCGAAATTATTGCGCACCTCGGAGACAACAAGTATTTTTCAGTACTAGACCTCAAGAGTGGTTTTCACCAAATACCACTGAAAGACACGGACATAGAAAAAACAGCATTCGCCGTAAACGGTGGAAACTATGAGTTCACGAGACTTCCGTTCGGTCTAACAAATTTCAAAAGCTTTAGACGACATACTGAGAGAATACATAGGGAAAATCTGCTATGTATACGTGGACGATATCATAGTCTTTAGCAAAAATGAAGTGGACCACGGTCAAGATCTCGGAAAGGTATTTTATACCCTACAAAACGCAAACATGCGAGTCCAAATAGAGAAATGCAATTTTTTCTAAAACGAAGTAGATTTCTTAGGGTACACAATATCAGAAAATGGAGTTAAAACCAACATAGATAAAATAAAAACGATTACAAAATTTCCGGTCCCGAAAACATTAAAATATCTCCGTTCTTTTCTGGGCATGACAGGTTATTATAGGCGGTTCATAAAAGACTATGCAAAAATAGCAAAACCTTAAACCATCCTTCTAAGAGGCGAAGAAGGCCGTATATCTAAGACCAAGTCAAGTATAACTGCTATAGACCTGAGCAAGGACGCGATTACAGCATTTGAGAAACTTAAAAATACCCTCGTCTCCAGAGACGTTACCCTTGCATATCCAGATTTTGGAAAAGAATTCCAACTGACTACCGATGCTTCAAGCTACGCAATAGGCGCGGTGTAAGAACAAAATCATAGGCCAATAACGTTTATTTCTAGCACCCTGTCAAAAACCGAGGAGAACTATGCAACCAATGAAAGAGAGATGCTTGCTATAGTTTGGGCCCTCCAAGGCCTAAGGCATTACCTCTACGGGTATTCGAAGGTGATAATATACAGCGTAAATAATCATAACGCTATGCTAAAACGCTGGAGAGATCTCATTGGCGAATATAACCACGAGATCAGGTAGAAGCCTGGAGTAGCTAACGTAGTAGCGGATGCGATATCCCGAACCCCCGCTGAAATTAATTCTATAAGTTCCTCAGGATCAGTCCATAGCAACGAAAGCTCGTCACACAATCTCATATTTTCGGTAGAAGCTCCAATTAATGTATTTAAAAACCAGATATATTTACTGACAGACGACACAGATTCCTATAGCTTCGAAATACCATTTCCAACATATCACAGACATATTATTAAGCAAAAATCTTATATAGAAAAAAAACGAGAAGAAATCAGACAGAAAATCCAGAAAAAACAAACAGCCGACCTCGATTATCATAATCAGGGAAAGGTACAACCAAAACTTTTTAAGCCAGGCGATACAGTCCACGTAAAAATAGATAGAAGGCTAGGAAGTAAACTTACACCTTAATACAAAGCTGAGAAAGTAGAAGAAAACAAAATGACCACTATTAAAACACAAACAGGAAAAATCATACATAAAAATAATATAAGAACATAATTTTTCAGACTATTTTTACCAACATGCTTGGGGATAACCACAGTCCTCGACTATTCCAACTCAAAAATCATCTTACTCGAAACCAGATTAGCGGCTGCAAGGCGGAACATTTAAAATCATCCACATCTTTAACTTACTCAGCTATGAAGAAACTCTTGTGAAGTTAAAAGAATCATTTCATTCACTCACCTCATCTCATCCATTACACCCCTACCTTTCCTACAAATTAAAACAGATCCATACTGATTCACGCATACTTCAAATTCAAAAAAGACAGAGAAGGGCAATTGAAGCAATAGGTACCACATGGAAATGGCTGGCGGGATCACCAGACCACCACGACTATGAGATCTTAGAAAATAAGATAAATGAGCAATTAGAAAACAACAATAAACAGGTAGTAATTAACAGATTAATTAATCAAAAAATTAACCAACTTACTAATGAAACTAATGCAATACTGGAAGTTACCCAGAGTTCGGAAGAAATCGTAAATCAGAAAGCAAATATTTTAAAGTATAAAATTCAATTAATAAAAGAAGAAATAACCAACATTATATACGCAATTACATGGGCCAAATCGAACACAATAAATTCTTTTGTATTTACAAGTACAGAAACCACATAAGTCGAAGATATTATTAAAAAAGAAAATAACTTATTTGTTAACATAGAGGAATTATTGGAATTTGCTAAAGTTAAATTAGCCACAAATGGCAACGACCTCATTTATATTATTAGCCTCCCAACCATTAAAACGGATAATTGTAGAACTTTAAAAATTAAAACAATAAAAAAGCCAAAGTAATCAATGATATAAAATACGAAAATTTGTTAGAATGTAAGGGAGAATTATTTGCAATTAAAAATAATTGTGAATCCCATAATGATAAGACAATTTGTAATTGAGAAAATTTGTTAGACTTAAGCAATGATACTTGCGTAAACGCTCTCTTGAACCTTCGAGAACCAGAATGTAAGATGATCAACAATCAACACATACCGGATTTCGAAGAAATACTGCCAGGCACTATACTGCTTAACGACTTCAATGGGCCAGTCTCGCTAGACGAAAAACTTCTACAACTGCAAGGTTCCTTCATAATACAATACCGTAATTCAACCGTAACTATTGGCGAAACTTCTTACAAGTCACGGGAAATCAACATGATCGAACCAGAACCTCCGTTATTCCAACTAATGGGAAAAAAGACGAAGCTAGAGGAAGTTCTATCACTACAAATGGTCAAGGAACTCAACATCAACAACACAAAAGCGCTGGAAAATCTAAAAAGCAAAACAACTATAGAATCTTCCGTTAGTTACGGATCCGCCATCATCCTACTTCTACTAATAATAGGATTGATCACGGTTGAAAGTACATCGGCTTCCACCCCAGAAACGCAAGAAAGGCCTCCACATTCCGGACCTATACTCTACTAAGTTGCGACCGAGGACAGTCGCGTTTAAGGAGGGAAGAGTTAACACCCAAAATAAAATAAAGAATCAGACTTAAGTAGAAGTAAGCATTGATTGCACAACCAATGCCGCCAATAAAGTTCACACGAATTAAGTCACGTGCGCTGAGCTAGCACCTTTCGATTAGCGATCGTGGGAATGCAGAATAGCCAAAGTTGACCGAAGTAGAAGTTAACATTGATTGCACAATCAATGCCCCCAATAACGTTCACACGAGCTAAGCCACGCGCGCTGAGTTTGCACCTTTTAATTAGCGATCATGGGAATGCAGAATAGCCAATTTCCAAAGTTGATCGAACCCAGCCAAGTGCATACAACAATAACAATAACTTAAATGCATTGGCCAATGACAACTAAATTTGGTCAACAGCGACAGCGATGAAGAGCAGCAGCCAATGACAATGAAGAACGCTGGCAGAAACAGCAGCAGCGGCAGAGACGGTGGCAGCGATGGATCGACGCGTAGTTATAATGAATAATTGTTTAGCTTAAGTAAAATCAGTTCTTAATCCAACTCAATAAAGAAAAGATTGTTTTTTTTATATCAATTAATAACCAATCTTTTAACTTATATATTTTAAAAATTGAATTTAGCTGAAGAATCTCTGGTTGTAGTCGATTCAGGCTGGAGATTCGCAGATTCTTGGTTGCAGATTGTAGTTGTCTTGTGGTTGCGGCAGCAATTTGTTGTTCCACTGATTTTTTTTTGTTGTTGGCTGCTTTCTTCTTGTCACTGATGATTGTTTTTTTTTAACATTTGTTGCTCTGGTCACTGATGATTTTTTATTTATTATACCCGTTACTCGTAGAGTAAAAGGGTATACTAGATTCGTCGGAAAGTATGTAACAGGCACAAGAAGGTGTTTTTGATATTCTTGATCAGGATTACTAGGCGAGTCGATCTAGCCACATCCATCTGTCCATATGAACGCTGAGATCTCGAAAACTATATGAGCTAGGCTATTGGGATTTGGCATGCAGATTCCTGAGCTTCTAGCGCAGCGCAAGTTTGTTTCGTCAGTGTGCCACGCCCACTCTAACGCCCACAAGCCGCCCAAGTCTGTGGCGCCCACAATTTGCATGCTAGATAAAAAATTGGATTTAGCATGTAGATTCCTTTTTGCGCAGCGCAAGTTTGTTTCGTCAGTGTGCCACGCCCACTCTTACGCCCACAAACCGCCCAAGCCTGTGGCGCCCACAATTTTCATGCTAGATAAAAAATTTTAACTAAATGCTTACATTCCCCAACACTGAAAATTTAAAGTAATTGGGGTATTCACTTGCGTTGCAAAAGTGTAAACTTTGTAAGTTTGCCAGACGAGAATTGTGAACGCCCTCTATTTTAAAACATCGTTGCAGGAAATTGACGTATAAAAGAAAGATAACTTTTAAATTGTTGTATTCCTCAAAAATATAATCTAGGACTTTATTAACTTCGCTCTCAGACCATCGCTTAGTTTTGATTTCCCTGGCTCGTTTTCTTGAGGGGTTTTCTTCCATTGAAATTCTTATTCAATGATTTTGTTTTATAGAAGACAAATTTTTTTCTTTTTCATTTAAAACTCAAATTTGTTCCTTTCCTTTCACTGTCATTACCATGGACTTAAACCCAACTTTTCAGTATATTTTAAAATAAATAAAATTCCTACCCATTATTAACCCCCTATTTCTACACAAGTACAACAGATTTGTATACATAGGCTGGGGTGTTGTAGGCCTTGAAAACTATTTTGTATGGAAATTGTTGTTGGAACTGCTCACACTTTTACACTTTTCAAACGTTTGCAACGCAATTGAATACCCTAAATGTTAAACGGCCGCTGCTCCCGAATACTGAACTTGGGTATATACGTTTAAAAATCTGTAAAAAATCGATTTACCAACGGATTGTCGTGATCAATGGAACATATTCTCCGTTAAGGTTCAGCCTTCAAGAAACCAACATAAAACTAATTTCGGTTTATAGGCGTGTATTTTTAAAGAAGCCATTTATGCCAGCGTTTTTGCATTTTTTCCAACTTTTTCAACTTTGAAGATGTGTAGCTTCTAAACTAATGAATTGAACTCAATGATGTGTATAAGAAGGGCATTGTATTACCTGTAAAATGAGTCTTTGATGACCGAATTCGGTTTATCAAAACTCGAGTTAGAAAATAAACAAGAAAGAAAGTTAGCTTCGGCAAGTCGAAGCTTATATACCCTTACAACTATAATTATAAAATTTAAAAACACAAAAAATGATATTCCCAATAGTATAAGATAATATGTCAAAAAACACCGAGGCTATAATTTGTTATATATTATTTTCCTACCAATTTTCCGATATATTATATTCGAAATTCAGAACTAATTAAAAAATGTTATATTCAAGCGTAGGAGGTTATATGTTAAAAAACACCGAAGCTATAATTTGTTTCATATTATTTTCCTACCAACTTTCCGATTGTTCCTATGGCAGCTATGTGATATAGTCTTCAGATTTTGATAAAATTAAATTCGAAATTCAGAACTAATTAAAAAATGTTGTTTCCAAGCGTTGGAGGTTATATGTTGAAAAACACCGAAGCTATAATTTGTTTCATATTATTTTTCCACCAATTTCCCGATCGATCCTATGGCAGCTATATGATATAGTCGTCCGATTTCGATAAAATTTAATTCAAAATTCAAAACTAATTAAAAAATGGTTCCGACTTGTATACTACCTGCAAAAAAAATAAGACTTTTGGGAAAGTTTCAGCCCGATAGCTTTAAAACTGAGAGACTAGTTTGCGTAGAAACGGACGGACAGACGGACATGGCTAGATCGACTCGTCTTGTCATGCTGATCAAGAATATATATACTTTATGGG
This sequence comes from Drosophila subpulchrella, assembly GCF_014743375.2. Taxonomy (NCBI): domain Eukaryota; kingdom Metazoa; phylum Arthropoda; class Insecta; order Diptera; family Drosophilidae; genus Drosophila; species Drosophila subpulchrella. Next base: position 1,555,393 of record NW_023665635.1, read on the forward strand.
GTCGGAAACCTCTCCTTCACTGCGTTGCAAACTTCTGACTGAAATCAATATACCCTCAATATACCCAAGCAAGGGTATAAAAAGTGCGAAAAACGTTTTTTACACTTTAACGCCCACAAACCGCCCACAAAATTGAAAAAATCGTAAATATGAACGTGTAAGTCTTGGAAACTATCAAAGATAGAGCATTGGGATCTTAGATTAAGATTCCGTAGCCTTGTATGCAGCACAAGTTTGTTATGCCACGCCACTCTAACGCCCACAATTTTCATGCTAGATATAAAATTTTAACTGAAATGTATTGTTCTCGTTAATACCTATATAAAAAAATCTTGCAACGCCCACTCTTAAGTCTGTCTACCGCCGGTAGGTGGCGCATTTCAGTCTCGCTTTGCTGCTTGCATATCTCCATTTCCCTTTGGTCCCTTTAGCTGAGTAACGGGTATATTACATTCGATTGTTTGGTTTCAGAAATAAAAGAAGCGGGAATGAAGGAAAAATGAAGATTTTAGATGTTAGGCAAGCTAAAATCAAATATTGGCGAGCAAAACGTACATTAAAACCTGAAAAAAAACATACGGCATACTTAGTAAAGCTCATCAAAATAGTTAGACTTCAAACTAAGCCATCAATTAAAACTGAAATTACTGAAAACTAAGGCAAAACCGCATCGAGTCGGCGATGAGCAATTTAAGTAAATTAATCAAAGAATTTATTTTTGATGTAATGATTCCATTTGGGGATGGCACTTAAAAGCACTCGAAAAGCAAAGAACTCATTTGCTAAGAAAAGCAGTGAAAATCAACGACAAAAATTATTTTCGAAACAAGTACGAGTACAAGTTACATACAAGCTATTTAATATGTTTTACTTGTTGAAAATAATGACTTCTAAAAGTTTTGTAAAGACTTCTAGATTTTTTTTCATTTCCATCAATATTTTATGAATTTTTTACTTTAAAAACAAGGAAGAACGCTATAGTCGAGTACCTCGACTATCAGATACCCGATACTCAGCTAAAGGGACCAAAGGAAAATGGAGATATGCAAGCAGCAAAGCGAGATTGAAATGCGCCACTTACCGGCGGTAGACAGATTTAAGCGTTGTGGGCGTTAGAGTGGGCGTGGCAAAGTTCTTTTTGAATCAATCGATATGTATTGACGAGACCAATACATTTCAGTTAAAGTTTTGTATCTAGCATGAAAATTGTGGGCGCCACAGGCGTGGGCGGTTTGTGGGCGTTAGAGTGGGCGTGGCATATTAGCGTAACAAACTTGCGCTGCGCTCAAGCCTACGGAATCTAAATCTGAAATCCCATTTCTCTGTCTTTGATATTTTTCGAGATATCCGCGTTCATATGTACGATTTTTTGAAGTTTGCGGGCGGTTTGTGAGCGTTAAAGTGGGCGTGGCAAACTTTTATTTGGGTCAATCGATAGGTATTGATGAGAACAATACATTTCAGTTAACATTTTTAATCTAGCAACAACAAACAAACTTGCGCTGCGTAAGAAGCTCAGGAATCTGCACGCAAAATCTCAATAGCCTAGCTCTCATAGTTTCCGAGATCTCAGCGTTCATCCGGACAGACGGACATGGCTAGATCGACTCGGCTAGTGATCCTGATCAAGAATATATATACTTTATGGGGTCGGAAACGCTTCCTTCTGCCTATTACATACTTTCCGACGAATCTAGCATACCCTTTTACTCTACGAGTAACGGGTATAATAAGGTAAAAAATTGGCAAATTGCATCATCCTATTTTCCGACTCTCTTGAATCATTCTCTTTATCAATTTTTAAGCCGAGGTTTGATTATTGATTAATGAACTAGAGAGCAGGCAGTCCGCTTTTGAGATCCGAATCGAGCAGTAGAACAAATCAAATTTTAAAACAAAGCTTTAAAATAAACGCAAAAAAAGTTTTAAAGTAAAAAAGAATTTAGCGCGGCCGAAAACCCGATACAACCGACGAATAAATAAAGCCTGTGTTGATAAAAAAAGGTGGAAATTAATAAATGAAATAATCCCCTTAAATCTCAAATTACAAAATAGTGATCGTAACATAAATTCACTGCTCAGACAATATAACAATTAAAAAAGTGACAAAAAATTCATCAAAACAAATTTCCCAATGGTTATTATGGAAAAAAAATTTAATTTAAAATATGTTTAAGAACAAAAATTAGCAAAAGATCTTCGAAATCATCAACAAAAAGACATTCAAAGAAAACCGGCTGAAGGGCAATCCCTCGCCAAATATAAACATTGGATAAGAAGGAAGGCGCCAATTTAAAAACCGAAAAATGAAGGAAGACCCCAAGATAAAATCGGAAAACCATAAAAAACCATTTCAAAAAAATTCTCAAAATGTCAGAACCCTGAACAAGCCAGACTGGACAAAATAAAAGACTCCACATGAATCCGCCTCAAGAACATACAAACCATCAGGCAATAACAAACAATACCATGTTAAATGTAGGAGATTTAATTAAGCAAATTGTAAATTTTAAATTAAATCCATTAAAGGAGGAGATCGTTAACTTAAGATCGCAGCTTTCTCACAAAATTAAAACGGTTGAGGATTATCAGGTAGAGATTGTAGATCCAAATATAAAATGCGACACATCTTATGAGATCATCAAATCTGTTAGGGAATATAAAGGTGAAGAGGATAAATATGTAAGCTGGAGAGAATAAGCTGATATAGCCATGGGGCAATATGCCAGAGGGAGTGAAAAATTTTATTCTGCCTTATCTATATTAAGAACCAAAATAACAGGAATGGCAAACGATGCCTTAACCCATAATGGTACGGTATTAAATTTCGATGCCATAATGGCCAGACTTGACTTCGTCTTTAGCGACAAACGACCAATTCACATTATTGAACAGGAATTAAGTGTATTGAGTCAGGGAAAATTATCCATAATGGATTATTATGGTACAGGTAAATTTAAAATTAACTCAACTAATTAATAAAACTATTATGACCTACGGTAGAAACAAACCGATAACAGCGGAAATGAATGAGAAACATAGGAAGACAGCTCTTAGAGTTTTCATTACCGGTCTCAACGGCCAAATTGCAGATACTATTTTCTCAATGAATCCACCTGACCTACCAAATGCAATGGTCATAGTTCAGGAATTGGAGAGCAACAACTTGAGGGCTCATTACGCAAATAGTTTCTCAACTACTCAGAGAAAACATAGTGAGCCAAACTCTAGTGGAAATGGACAAACACATTTCAACCACAAGACAAGACAACAAAACAATAATTACAGTAACCAGCGAAACAATAATAATTTAGGGTTTAATCATGACAACAACAAGAACAAAAATACTTATGGCTATTATAATCAGAATAAAAAGAATTCTTGGAACCAGGGTAGATTTAATAATAACCAACAAAATCAGTGGCACACCTATAGGCAGCCACAAAATAAGCCAGAACCAATGGAGGTAGACGAGTCTATCCAGGTTCAGAATGGGGCTAACAACGGCTATAATCAAATCTATAATAAATATCAAAATATTAATTATAGCCAGAACAAGTTGGATCAAACCAAAAAATTTGGGACCCAGAACACTCAGCAAGGCCAAGCCCAAAATAAAAGGGTACCAACTGGAACTGTTAACCAACCGGCTAACAAGACGATGAGACTAAATAACATTGAGGAGAACCATTTTTTAGACAAAAGTCAGGAGTAGGCTTACCCTACTTACTTAGAAATGATCCAAAAATAAATAAAAAATTAAAAATATTAATTGACACTGGGGCAACCTCGAGTTATATAAGAACAGGAATTTATAAAAATAAGAACGAGCTTCCAATTTACAAAAGAGTATCCACAGTGAATGGATATTCAATAATTAAATTTTATCATATGATAACTATTTTTAATACGCGATATACTTTTTATGAAATAGATGGGCTAGACTCAGATTTACTGGTCGGCTATAACCTATTAAAAAAAATAGGAGCGGTAATTGATACAGCTAAGGGAGTAATTAAACATAATGGAATAGAAGAAAAATTAAATTATGATAACGAAAACATTTTAAACCAACATTCTTTAACAGAAGAAAACACGATTCTTCCATTAAAAGAGTTTATATTAAAACAATACTTTGATGATAAGGCTCAAATCAGATCCGAATCTGAAATGGGTAATCAAAGCGAATATTGTTTGGGATATACATATCCTGAACACGCCGTCGTTGAAAAATCCGACAGAAATAAAAGTTTGGAATTTAAAAATTCCGAACACGCCGTCGTTGAAATATCCGACAAAAATAAATGTTTGGGCAGTAAAAATACTGAACGCGCCGTCGTCGAAAAATCCGAGAAAAATAAAAGTTTGGAACGTAAAAATTCTGAACACGCCGTCGTTGAAATATCCGACAATCAAAAAATAAACAACATAAAAATATCATCTGCAGATCAAAGAAAAGATTTGGAGAATGAAATATAAAATATTATCAATGAAGAGCATTCAAAAATAAATATGCAGATTCCTTTTTAGGACAGATATCCGCGGTGTAATAAACACCGTAAATTATGGGGCCATTGACAGCAAACAATACCCTTATGCTCTATCAGCTTCAGATTTTGTAAATTCTGAAATAAGTCGAATGTTAAAAGAAGAAATTATAAGGCCAAGTAGAAGTCCTTATAATTCACCAGTACTAGTAGTACCAAAAAAAGGTTTCAATGAAGACGGAACTCCAAAACTCAGACTCGTATTTGATTATAAAAAACTTAATGAAAATACAATACCTGATAGATATCCAATGCAGGACCCTTCAGTGATTTTGTCAAATCTTGGAAAAGCCAAATACTTTTCAACAATTGACTTGGAATCTGGATTTCATCAGATTCTCATGAACGAACCAGATATTCAGAAAACCTCATTTTCAATAAACAATGGGAAATACGAATTCCTAAGAATGCCTTTCGGTTTGACCAACGCTCCAAGAATATTATTTTAAGAGAACAAGTGGGTAAGACATGTCATGTTTATATGGATGACATAATTATATTTTCAAAAACAACTGAACAACATTACAAAGATTTAATTATCATTATTAAAATTTTGCTGAACGCAAACATGAAAATTTCGATTGAAAAATCAATGTTCTTTAAATTAGAAACAAATTTTCTCGGTTACGTTTTTTCTCACAATGTGATCAGAAAGAGAAGGTAAAAATTTGCATCTTGACATATATTACGCCCAATATCGTATGTTAATTACTTGTATAGATTCGTATTCGAAATACTTAGTCCTAAAAGAAATCCCCAATAAACTAAATATAGAAAATGAAGTTTCAGAAATTTTACAACAATTTCCATTAGCCAAATCTTTGATGATAGATAACGAACCAAGTTTTTCTTCATCCCAATTTAAATCTTTTGAACAAAGAAATGCGATATCTCTATTCTATGCAGATCCTCGACATAGTACGTTCAACGGACAAATAGAATTTAAATGAGCTTAAATTAATTGATTATTCCGAAATTATAATTAGAACAGCACAAAAATACAACTTAACAATTCACTCAATAACCAACCATCGACCTTTTGATATATTATTTAATAAAAATCAAACACCATGATATTCCTAAATTATTGCAACAAGCTCAAGAGCAAATGTTGCATTTTCACAATAAAGACAGACAAAATAAGAATTATCACGTAGGAGAGGTAATTTACGAAAAGAAACACGGGGAAAGAAACAAGCTTAATTCTAGATATAAAAAACACGTAGTTAAGGAAAATCTCCACAATAAAGTTATTATAAATAACAGAAACCGTACGATTCATAAGGTAATATTAAATAATTTGTTTCAAATCACTGATAATGATTTCAATAATGTACTTGTTTGTGCCTAACCGAAGTAGACACCTGCAGGACGATCGCGTCGCGGCAATGGTAACGATGGTTACTGCAATGCCGGACCACAGGCGATGCTGAACTGCGCTGAGGTTGAGCTAACGTGGTTAGCTGCTAGTTGAGATAGTGTATTACGAGCCCTATTCCTAGAGGTAGGAAGTAGAACCGCGGAGTTATGAGGTGTGTTGATAACTGATTTATTGTTCATTTGAGACATTATTATATACTACTTGGAACACGGAAGTTTAGTGTAATGATTAGTGAAGTAAGCTATAGTCTAAAGTAGGTCACGGAATTATGATTATGGTAGCAGTTGCGTAGTTGGCTCGGCTGACACCGCAAATGTGCTGACTGCATTGGCGGGTCAGCGTATCGTTGTGACGGTGAGATGGTGAGTTAGTGAGACCTATAATATGCTGATCAGCAATTCTCATCTGCAGTGAGTACTACTGAGCGCCTGGTACTGTTCCCAACTTGGCTACTGCTTGATTTGTTGGGTGTGGTCATGTTGAGTACCTTTGGGTACGAACATTCTCCCCCCCATTGAGGGGTACCCTCAATTAAAGGCGTGATGTCGGTCCGCCCTTGGCCGAATTGTATAGAAAGCACCTAACAAATCATTGACCACGGGGGATCTTCAATTGCGGCGGTTCCTGTTTGTGATTCAGGTCCTTCACATCTTCTTGATGCTGCTGAACACTCCCCTTTGCGATAAAATTTACATTACCGTGGGGACTGAAATTGTGCCCTCGTAGAATTTGATCATTTGGCACGTCTATGGTATGTGGACGTTCTGCAACAAAACTAAGATCTTTCTTGGTTAAGTTTAGAAATGTTGAACCAAAGTCAGCCTTCTTGTAGGTTTTGAATTGATGAGACGTCGGTTCTATATTCATCGGATTTTTATCTTTCGTTGGCTCATAAGCAGCGTTCGGTCCTGCAAAATCATCTCTGTTTTCTATTAGATTGGGGTTGATTTCCGTATCAGATGAGGTTTCTTTATTGAGATAACCTGTGATTACATAACCAAGCCTTGTGCCTTGTGCCAAAGGTTTATTAGGTCCTAGTTCGAGACATTCACCGGTAATTACACGAGAAAATACTTCAGCCCCTAAAGTTAGGTCAATGGGTCCTGGTTGCCGAAAGTCAGGATCTGCTAACGGCAGTCCCTCGGGAATATTAAGATCGGTTGTAATCGGTACTGACGGTTGGTCTGTAATGACTGTGGGCATAATAAATACCTCTAATAGTTTTTCAAACCCTGATGTACAGGATGAGAGCTTTAGTGTTGATCTAATTGCTGTTGATATCTTTCCTCCGATTCCAGATATTTTAATCGGTGACCTTTGTTTAAGAGATAGCAGATCTGCCATTCTCCTTGAAATAAGATTCACCTGTGATCCACCATCTATTACAGCGCGACATGTTTGTAATTGACCGTTTGGCCCTTGTAATGAGACCTTGGCGGTCGCGAGCAAAGTATATCCTCCTTCGTGGTCGTAGCCTGCAACGGTTACTGCGCCGGCCACTGGATTGCTAGTCGGTCCTTGGTGTAACAGTGAATGATGCCGTTGCTGGCAGATTCGACAAGTGGTCGGTGATCCACAGTTTTCAACCTTATGAGCTGTAGACAAACAATTTGTGCATGCTCCTACTTGAATAATGGCTTGGCGCCGTGTTTTGGGGTCCATTTCCTGGAAACGGCTGCATGCTCTAATATGATGTGGTCCTAGATGACAAATCTTACAGCTCTCTTCGTTGTGAACTGACTGATAGCGGAGTGTTGCTGTGGGTTGAGCGCTTATCGTCTCCAGCATGCAAGCGCGCCGCTCAATAAACGTCAGTACACTCCATAACGTTGGAATTTCCGTTGGTGCATCCGCTGAATTTTCGAGAGCAGCTAAGGACTGCTGGTCTAGTTTTCTTCTGATAAGAAAACACAGGATTGGATCCCAGGATTTTGTGCTGATATCAAGGTTTTTAAGAGTACTCATTGAATTTTTTATAGTGTCATGCAAGGCCCTTAGTTGGCGCGAGGAGCCGTCTATAGGCTTATGGTCAATAATTTTTGCAATGGCGGCGAATACTAGTATTTTTCCGTTCTGGTACCTGGCCTTTAAACGCAACCAGGTGTCGTCATAGCCACCCTGTGAGAAGGCTGTGTCTGTCAAGACGTTTCTCGCTTCACCACGAAGCGAACTCTGTAGAATATGTAGTTTTTGACTGGCCGAATATGGTTTGTTATGTACCAATTCCACAAAGAGATCATGGAACCGTGGCCAGTCTAGATACTCGCCGTTGAACTCCGGAATGCTAATTGGCGGAAGTGCCAAGTTTAGGCTCATTGGCGCGTCGTTTTCTCGTAGCAGGTTCATTTCGTATTCCTCGTATAATGTGTGGAATTGGGCTAGCTCTGCTTCTGCCAGAGCTGCGGCCCCAGGTGTGCTATCCAATTCGTCGTGGGCTTGCCTTAGTAACGCCCAATGAAGATCCAGGTGCCTTTGTAGGGCTGGGGTGACAGTTGGGGCGTTCGAGGCTAATGTTAATGATGACTCCAATTCGTTGCATCTTCTCTGCAACTGTCGGATCACCGTGTCAATTGTGGAATCTCCTTTGACTTGATCTCTTGTTGTGATCTTGATGTTGGCCGAAGTTCGTCTGGGGGCCTTCGGAAGCCCGCTTCCAGTCGGCATGTTGTCCAGAAAGATATTCTGATATTTTTCGACCAGCTCCTTAAGTGCTACTAGTCGTGAAGAGTACTCACTTCCAGTGGGTAGTGCCGCTTGCTGGACCTCTTCATCTAGGTCGCAAAACTGCTGCCAGAGATCGTTTTACTGAGTTAGTTTACCGGAATAATATCCGTCTCGGTGGCGTCGGTCGGCAGAATCCTTGCCATAATTCTTAATGAGCTGTTGGATTTTCCCTTGTAGCTCGTTTTGGGTGTCTTGTAATCGATTGTGTAAATCGATTCTTGTGTGACTTGTTTCCTCAATGAATGAAGTAGACATATTGTGTGTCTTGGAAACAAAGAATCTTGTGAAGCTGGATGAAGCTGAGTATCCTGTGAAGCTGGATGAAGCTGAGTATCCTGTTAAGCTGGATGAAGCTGAAGTTCCTGTGACGCTGGAAGAAGAAGCGTATCCTGTGAAGCTGGATGAAGCTGAAGTTCCTGTGACGCTGGAAGAAGAAGCGAATCCTGTGCAGCTGGATTAAGCTGAAGTTCCTGTGACGCTGGAAGAAGAAGCGTATCCTGTGAAGCTGGATAAAGCTGAAGTTCCTGTGACGCTGGAAGACGAAGCGTATCCTGTGAAGCTGGATTAAGCTGAAGTTCCTGTGACGCTGGAAGAAGAAGCGTATCCTGTGAAGCTGGATTAAGCTGAAGTTCCTGTGACGCTGGAAGAAGAAGCGAATCCTGTGAAGCTGGATAAAGCTGAAGTTCCTGTGACGCTGGAAGACGAAGCGTATCCTGTGAAGCTGGATTAAGCTGAAGTTCCTTTAGTGGGAAGGGGGTTGCTTGAGTGTGATCCTTTGTTGTTAAAGGATCACGTCGGGGTCACCAATGTTTGTGCCTAACCGAAGTAGACACCTGCAGGACGATCGCGTCGCGGCAATGGTAACGATGGTTACTGCAATGCCGGACCACAGGCGATGCTGAACTGCGCTGAGGTTGAGCTAACGTGGTTAGCTGCTAGTTGAGATAGTGTATTACGAGCCCTATTCCTAGAGGTAGGAAGTAGAACCGCGGAGTTATGAGGTGTGTTGATAACTGATTTATTGTTCATTTGAGACATTATTATATACTACTTGGAACACGGAAGTTTAGTGTAATGATTAGTGAAGTAAGCTATAGTCTAAAGTAGGTCACGGAATTATGATTATGGTAGCAGTTGCGTAGTTGGCTCGGCTGACACCGCAAATGTGCTGACTGCATTGGCGGGTCAGCGTATCGTTGTGACGGTGAGATGGTGAGTTAGTGAGACCTATAATATGCTGATCAGCAATTCTCATCTGCAGTGAGTACTACTGAGCGCCTGGTACTGTTCCCAACTTGGCTACTGCTTGATTTGTTGGGTGTGGTCATGTTGAGTACCTTTGGGTACGAACAGTACTTCTTATTGCTGGTAGCTACAACCAAATCCGAAATTATGGATTACACAAACCATGATTTCCTTCTTTACACGGATACCAAAGATGTTCTTATTTATGAATCATACACAGATTTATTTCATATAACTTATATATGTCTTTATGGAGATTTTATTAATCTTGAAACAGAATTTCTAAAGAGTCACGACAGCAATAATTTCCTTTGGGAAATATCCCACGATTTAAAAAATTATCAAAATACTTATCTCTCAAATTATACCCAGCAGATCGAAAAGAGGCATTAATGAAATAGGCACTATTTGAAAATGGATAGCGCGAACACCAGATCATGATGATTTCATAACAGTCCAAAATAAAATCGATGATTTAATACAAAATAATAACGATCAATTTGTTATTAATTCTAAAATATTTAAAGAGATAAAATCGTTATCTGAAGAATTCAAAACCGCCTTTAAAGATCAAGAAATTCCACTTAGAAAATATAGTCTGCGCTTGCTTACTTACGATCTTATGAATTTAATGGTCACAATTACACTCGCCAAAATTGATGTATTTAATACTTAAATTGTAAACAATGATGATATACAAGAAATGTATAAGCACGAAAAAAGACTTGTAATTATAACAGACCTTTTGGATATATCTAAATTTAAAATCGCTTTGCATTAAGATCTTATTATAATTTACATAAAATACCCTATTATTACCGATCGATGTGACGATAAAATTCAAGATCCATTTCACATAATGATGGAAAATTATTAATTGGTAATCACGTCGCAAAATGTAGAAATAAGTACTATGTAATGTCTTATTTTAAGACAGAAATATTTAATAATTATTGCACACTTAACCCAGAAGGTTCTTGTTTCACCAGATTACTAAATGGAAAAAAATCCTTTTGTAACAAAATCCGAGAAAAAAATAAAAATGTAGATGTAATCCAAGATGGAGCCATTTTTGTAAATTGTAGAAAATACAGTTAATGACACTCATTTAAATGGGTCATATTTAATAACTTTAAATGGCACCACTAAAATTAATAATATTAACTACACCAATGTAGACAATAAGATATTGGAATACATCACAGCTCGAAAATATACAGATTTTTTAGTACCCGAATATATTCGGAACTCTCATTTGATAATATTAACGTACTAAATCCATTTATTCAAATTAAACAAAATCAAATACCAGTTACGTTAATATTAATCATATTTACATTTATATATTTAATTATTATGGTTATAATCAAATTCAGAAAATTTTTAATATTCAAACCATGTGTTTGTGCCTAATCGAAGTAGACACTTGCAGGACGATCGCGTCGCGGCAATGGTAACGATGGTTACTGCGATGCCGGACCACAGGCGATGCTGAGCTGCGCTGAGGTTGAGCTAACGTGGTTAGCTGCTAGTTGAGATAGTGTATTACGAGTCCTATTCCCAGAGGTAGGAAGTAGAACCGCGGAGTTATGGGGTGTGTTGATAACTGATTTATTCTTCATTTGATACATGCTTATATACTACTTGGAACACGGCAGTTTAGTGTAATGATTAGTGAAATAAGCTATATTCTAAAGTAGGTAGGTAGGTCAGGGAGTTTCGGTTGTGGTCGCAGTTTGCGTAGTTGGCTCGGCTGACACTGCAAAATGTGCTGACTGCATTGGCGGGTCAGAGTACCGCTGAGACGGTAAGTTAGTGAAACATATAATATGCTGATCAGCAATTCTCATCTGCAGTGAGTGCTACTGAGTGCCTAGTACTGTTCCCAACTTGGCTAGTGCTTGATTTGTTGGGTGTGGTCATGTTGAGTACCTTTGGGTACGAACACCATGACAAATTCATATAGAAATTGAACAAGAAAGCAATATTTCCGATAATGAAATAAATAATATCCCCGACAATAAAAATATGCTAGAAGAAAATATCATTGTCGAATTAACCAATCAATTACATTCAATATACCCATCAGTTCCAATGAATCGGGACAATTCAATTTAGAATGGGGGAGTTATATGACACATTATTTAGGGGCTCTTATCCAATTTATAAACAACTTTGAACCGAGAGCTAATTTCCAAATAACTCTGATAGACCCGAGATAAATCCGTGGTCAGCTATTTCTGTCAACCAGGCCTCCAAATCATTCCCGCCCAGATCAATTTCACGCAGTCCGCATCAAACGGTAAAAACTGTAAACATCCAAGCCGATATTGTAAACATCGGAGTCCCTAGCGTTTATTAACGTAAACAAAAGATCCCCAAAGCGAACCCCGAGTCCGATAACGTAAACAAAAAGATCTCCAAAGCGGTCCATAAACTCCGCTAATGTAAACACCAATTTCCGGCCAAGATTGGACTTCAAATTTTTTTTTTTTTTTTTTTTTTTTAATGCTTTGCTATTTATTTATTGAATCTTCTCCCTTTGGATACTAACAATAAGTGTATCAAATCTTAGACTACTTAATCTATCTCTCAGTCATATGACTGCTGTTGTGCTAAAGGGGCCCGAAAGTTATAGCTGGCTTGGCAGGTCGTTGCGTTGTAGACGGGATCGGCTGGAAACCCAAGTCAAGCCTCTTGCGAGGCGATTGGGGTGCACAGAGAGTTTTTCGTTGTAGGACGCTTTTTGTTTGTCTATTTCATCTTTTACGGTAGGAATGCTTAGGTCCCTGTGGATGTTTTGGTTGCGAATATACCATGGTGCCCCAGTGATAGTTCGCAGGATTTTCGATTGAACGCGCTGTATAATGTCTATGTTGCTTCTGCTGGCGTTTCCCCATAGCTGGGAGCCGTATGTCCAGATGGGCTTGAGAGTGGAGTTGTAGAGCAAAACCTTGTAGTCTGGACGCAGGGGCGAACGAGCGTTAGGAATCTAGTGGAAGCTGCTGGCCTTTAGTTTTAGATGTACTTTCTTGCGTTCGATGTGTCTTCTCCAGGTTAGTCGTCTGTCAAGGAGGACGCCGAGATACGTTACATCGTTGACTTGGGGAATCTGCGTATTATTCAATAATAGTGGAGGGCATGTTTGCCTGTTGAGAGTAAACGTTATGTGTTTACATTTTTGTTCATTTATTTTAATCCGCCAATCAGATAGCCACCTCTCTACTACGAGGAGGTGGTTTGCTAGCTGTGTTGTGGCTCGGCCTGGGCACCTCGAGCGACTTAAAATTGCGGTGTCGTCAGCGAACGTAGATGTTGTTAGCTGCTCGTTCGTAGGAATATCCGCTGTGTATAGGAGGAACAGAGTAGGCCCTAGCGCGCTTCCTTGCGGCACTCCGGCTTTGATAATGTAGTCGTCGGATGTTGTTGTATTGCACCTTACTGCGAAGGTCCTGTTGTATAGATACGACTCAAGAAGCTTGTGAGTGTAATCAGGCAAGTGTGTTTTGATTTTGTGCATGAGGCCATCTAGCCATACTCGATCGAAGGCTTGAGATACATCGAGGAATATTGCGCTGCAGTATTCCCGATGCTCAAAGGCTGTGCGTATTTCTGATGTTATTCTGTTAACTTGTTCGATAGTTCCATGGTTTTGACGAAATCCAAATTGATGAGCAGGGATAACATTGTGTGCTCCTAGGTATGGTGTTATGCGAGTTAGAAGGCATTTTTCGAACAGCTTAGACAGACACGATAATAAACTAATTGGTCTGTAGGATGACGGAATTGTGTGGTCTTTTCCGGGCTTCGGTATCATAATGATGATAGATTTTTTCCATTTTTTCGGATAGTAGCCGAGAGTTATAATCCCATTGAAGAGCTTACAAATAACCTCAATGGCAGAGTTTGAAAGTTTTATTAACATTTTTGGGGTTATTTGGTCACCGCCAGGGGCCTTTTTCGGTTTCAGTTCACCAATGACTTTCGCGATCTCCTTTGGCTGAAACAGTGGTGGTAGGGAAATAGATTCAGGTTCGATTTGTGGTAGGAAAAATGAACCAGTGGCAGGGTTCGGCTGGAAGACGTTTCTGAGATGTAAAGCAAAAGTTTCGGCTCTATCTTCGTCGCTGCAGACCCAGATGCCAGATGAGTTTCTTATCGGAGTGACTGTTTCGATTGGAGAGCTCAGATTTGGGTGAGCCCTCCACAGAGGATGTTTTGTACTGGTTGGCGAAAGTTTTTTAATGTACTGCAGCTGTGCATTTTCGGTTTCTTGCTTTAGAGCTCGATTTAGTGTGCGAGTGGCTTCCTTGAGACGTTGTTTTGATGACGGCGATCTGTTGGTTTGCCAGGCACGTCGCAGGCGCCTCTTTTCTAGGACTAACCGTTCAATTTGCAGATTAGTTTTGAAACGGTTGGTTTGCACGTCCCTGCCTTGTGGTGTTGAGATAGTGGCTGCCTCCACGAATACTTCTTCAAGAGCATCGGTAGAGCAGTCGATGTCCGCTTCGATGTTGAAGTGAGGGGTTAATTAGATGTGTGAGCTTACATACTTTTTATATTTTAACCAGTTGGTTCTGTGCGACGTCAGCCTGAGGGGGTGGTCTGTGGTTTTTGTGCTTTGAAGAAGAGTTATTAGCACTGGCGAATGGTCTGACGACAGGTCCGAAAGCGCTTTGGCGCTTATTATATTGCGGGGAATGTTTTTTATCACCGCAAAGTCTATTAGGTCTGGAACTTTCCTGGGTTCTGTTTGCCAGTATGTGGGGCTGCCAGGGGAAACATAGTCTAATTTGTTATTCGGTTTTATGATTGCATTGTATAATTGCCTTCCTTTGGGAGTCACAAGGCGTGATCCCCAGTGCGTGTGTTTGGCATTATAGTCCCCTGCAGCTATAAAGCGATCTCCAAGCAAGTTGTAGAAGTCCATAAATTGTCCTTCAGAAATTGTAAAGCGAGGCGGGCAGTAGACAGCGGCTATGGTGATGTTTCCGTTGCCTGACTGCACTTTGATGGACGTGGCTTGCAAGTAATTAGTTGAAAACCTTTGGTGAAAGTGGTGCTTGATGCGTTCCCTGATTAGGATGCCGGTTCCGCCGTGGGCTTTACCATCTGGATGGTCTGTGCGGTAGAAAGTGTAGCCTCTTATTTGGAAGTTGTATTTGTTTGTGAGGTGCGTCTCTACCAGTAGCATAATGTCGATATGGTTTTCATTCAGGAACTGTGTTACTTCAAGGTTGTGCCGTGAAACGCCATTGGCGTTCCACATGGTTATTCGTAGATTTGCCATCTGATTATTTGGACTGCTTAGCTACAAGTAGCTGTATCACCATGTTCTAGTTTTGAACCAGTGTTTGCATGGTCGTTTTCATGAATGACATGAGTTCCATCATACTTTGTTGCATGGTGACCATCATAGTTTCCAGAGTGCTTTGCGACTGTACTTGGATCTGCTGAGCGTTTCCTAGATTAGACTGGAGTGGGTTTTCCGTCCCCGATCGAAGGGCATCGGCGTATGAGAATCCCTTCTGGGTATTTAGTTGACCAAATGATGATCTTGCAGCCGTGCCGAAAAATACTTCCGGCGTCGTACGCGAGTAAGTGTACGCATTTTGGGTATTCTGATGGCGCGTTGCTATCACTTTTCGCATGCGGTCCTTCATCTCCTTGTAGATCGGACAGCCCCTGTAGTTTGCCGTGTGGTTACCTTGGCAATTAACGCATTTTTTCTTTTTGGGGTCTTCTTTGTTGGCAGGGCAGTTAGCCGAATTGTGGAAGTCTCCACAAGCTACACAGACTGTTCGAAGCGAACAGTATGCCCTGGTGTGTCCATACTCCTGACAATTTGTGCATTGCACTGGGCCGTTCCTTTTATGTGGCTCTTCCACGTTAATTCTTCGGTGCAATAAGTATTGCAGGTTATAAATGGGGTGCACTTCATTTTTCTTCAAGACTCTGCTGTCTGGCTCCAGCTCGACCCTGAAGAGTGGTTGCGGCTCTTTTTTCCTGTTTATAATGTTACTGACGTTCTTTGCAGAAAACCCTTTTTCCTTGAGAGCATCGATAACTTCCTTGGCGGTTACGTCGGGCTCGATTCCTTTTAGTACCACTTGCAGGCCCTTGCTGCTTTTTAGTTGGTACTTGTAGTAGCTTTTCCTAGCTTCCTCCAGGTATTTTGATACTGCTCGGAAGTGTTCTTCAGATTTGGTCCGAAGCTTGGTTTCATGGATATCCCCTTTTGTGACCGGAACAACATGAAAGTTTCCGTCCCCGGTCAGCGCAACAATTTTGTTGACCAGGGCGTTCGAGATTTTCTCCCTAATGTAAATTGGTGGGGGCTTAGGTTTCGGTTGGGTCTCCTGAGCCCGTTCTGGTTCATTTTCCGCTAGAAGCGCAAATCTATTGCTGTTGGATCTCCCGGGTAATTTATCTTCTATTTGGACACGGTTTATTTTTGCCTTGTTACCTACCGCGGTGTTCTGCGGGCTAAGCTTACGCTTGATATGGATGTACCGATCTAGTCCGGTCTGTATGGCCGGACCCGCTTGCTGAATTTTGTTTTGGTTTTGATTTGTTGTCGTGGTTTTTGTTGCCCTTGTATTTAGAGCTGCGGTTGCAGTCGATTCCGAAATAATAGTCGTAGCTGTGGTTGTTGTTGGTTTTTTTGCCGTAGCTGTAGTTGTTGCTGACAAATTTAGTGCGGATGCATAAGTTTTACCGTTGCATGTTGTTGGTGCGCCAGGGGTCGAAACTGATGGTGGGGGGGTTTTGCATTGTTGACTCCACGCCGTCGGAGTAGGGGTAGCCGTAAGTAGCATGGTGAGCAAGATCGTGCTCTTTGGCTATCGACCGACAGTAGGGTCGTTTTTTGCACTTCGCTATCACGCGTTGAGACATACGAAAAGTAACCGTCTCTTAGGCTCGCGGAGCTGAGTCGCTCTTTATTCTGTTCGTAGCTCATTGAGCTTTTATTAGCGTGGCACTTATTTAATATTATAAGATGAGACAATGTATGTGCTAGTCAAAGTCATTACACCGATTTTGTGTGTTGAAACCTAAATTTCTTTGGGTTTTAGCGTCTTTTCGCTTATTCGAAATTAACCAGTTTAGTTTTTTGTGTTTTGTTTGCATTTAATTTATCAACTTTCTTGCACTTTTCGCGGAGCTCGCACAAGACACGTCCGCTCTCTTCAGCGGTCGGAAAACCACGTTAATTTCTAAATTCTATTTTCATAGTGCAACTAAAATTAATGATAATTCTTATGCAATTCAAATGAAAAGATTGTCCGTTCTATTTAATAAGCCAACGTATTTAGGATTTGTAGCATTAGACTTATCGAAATGGAAAATGTATGATTTTCACTATCAATATATGAAGCCAAAGTTTTAGGAAAAGTTACTCTTAAATTATATGGATACAAATTCATTTATCTATACAATAAAAACTGAAGATTTTTATAAAGATATTCGCAATGATCTTGAAGCAAAATTTGATACATCGGACTATTCAGATGAAAGAATTAATCTATATAACTTCAAAAGAGTTAACAAAAAAGTTTAGGGTTTTTCTAAAGCTGAGCTTAACGGTAAACTCCTGACAGAATTTGTAGGTCTGTGCTCAAAAGTTTATTGTTACAGAATAGATCAAGTTGAATCTTCACATAATAAAGCAAACGGAGTGAGTTCACGAAATCTTACAATTGACGACTATAAAAAGTTTTATAAACTGGAGCCTCACTATATGGTAATAGAACAATGTTTAGATCAAAAGCACATAAAATAAGTACAAATAAAGTTAATAAGAAAATTCTTTGTGGCAAAGATAACAAAAGAAAACGTAATGTTAACGAAACACAATTTTTTGAGTTAAGTAATGAAGACCATGGTACGACATCAATAAAACATCTAAGATTAATTGAAAAACATATTTTAGAAAATGTTGAATGGCTAGAATCAAATTCACTTTGCTTGGGTGAAATGATACAAAATAATTATGTGAACGATGGAGAATCATTAGATAGCCTTAAATTTCAAACGGAACACATCGAAAAAAAACTATTTTATAAATCTGTTGAATTGGAGATGTTTTATTATGATCGAGACTTTGGAAAATATAAATGAAAATTGTTTTGAGTTTGTAAAAAGTATTTTTATTATTTTTAATTTTATTTAAAAACATTGTACAAAAATATTAATATTAAACTAAATATAAGATATATGTTAAATAAAAATTAATATATAAACTAAAATTAATTAAATAAATCATTTGTTATACTACAAAATGTCTTCCTTATTTATCTAGCTAGTCTTTGAAAACCCCAGCCACTTAACCAAAACTTTATTTCCTTTTCGCCTTACAACTTTTTCAACCAGGTATGTATGGGAGAATCGTGTTTTTTTTTGAGTTCTTTATAGAATCCGCCCTGAATTGGGCTACCATCTAAATCTTCAAGTAAGTATGTTTTAGGGTATGTATTCTTCACCTTTCTAATTTTAAAGATTTCAGTTGTATAGTTTGGTGTAAGCCCATCCCAAAGACATGTTTATATTTACTAAGACGAACGTGATCCCCCTTACGGAATTTACTTGCAACAAATATTTTCAGGTGATTATACGATGTTTGTAATATTTGTTTTTCATTGGAAGAATTTACATTTCTTGGACTCATTTTTATTGTTCTATGCACACTATTATTAAATTTATTAATTAATTGTTTATACATATCTATCCACTTATATTTTCCATTGAAACTAAGCTCACGCCACATTAATTCTTTAAGAGTTATATTGAAACGTTCAACTATTGATGCTTTTAGAGTACTGAAGGTTGAATAATGATTTATCCTATAAGTTTTCATCAATACCTTAAATTTCGAATTAAAGAATTCAATGCCATCATCAGTTTGCAGGTTTTTTGGTGTTCCATGACCCGATTTAAGTATTCTCTCCATGGCTTGGGAAACATCATTTGCATTTTTTGATTTTAATGCCTCACCCCAAGCATATTTCAAAAATGTGTCTATAACAGTCAACAAGTATCGGTACCCATCATTCGATTTTTAAAAGGCTCCCATTTCAACCAAATCAGCTTGCCACAGATCGTTTATACCCCATGTAATCACTCGTCTTCGTTGAAAGTTTTTTCGAGATGGTCCGTGCAACTCATTTACGATATCTCGCTTAATCATATTCTTCTAATAGGCTGAAAAGCGACACATTCTAACTCAATTGTAGCTTTTATCGGTAATGATATCAGTTTTGTTACATATTTAAATATATAGTCCTCAATGGTTTTATTTTTTTCCAGAATTTTGTCAAAAATTTGGTCAGCGCTGTCTGCCCTCTTATAATTCAATTCGATTTTGTTTTCTAAGCTTGAAATTTTTGTGAGTCGACGAATAACATTTTGAGTTATAATTTTTCTTAAATCTTCTGACAACTTTCCGAGGATCTCATCAGTATATTGTTTCGTTGTCATTGTTATTGTTTCATTGTTGTCTAAAGGTTTAGTTCCGATTTTGATACGTTTATTTTGAGCATTTAGATTACCGTTCTCATCGATGAATAATCCCTTAGTAGACTTAACACGTCTTTTTAAATTTTCTGATCGTTCCTTATCAACAGAAAGATGTCTAAACTTGTTGACAGACATGATTTTTATAAAAATAAGAATATATTATATTAAAATATAATCCTTTCTTCACGCTGTTCCTCTTATATTGAAAAAATTTAATTATTGTGGCTGGTGTTACCCGCTCTTTTTGATGCTACTAAAATTTCGAATCGTTCGACTGACTCATTTACATCATTCCAATATACATAGTTTGGATTGGATTTCTGAAGAGTCATGAGCGAAGTGGAGTAGACGTTGTAGGCCTGAAATCTTTGTCTATCAACTTCTTAATAATATGGCTATATTTGTATGCTCGTGTACCCTTGATTCTGTTATTAGGTTTTGTTTGTTTCTAAAATAATTTTATTATACATTTTCAAATCTTGATCATTATAGTTTTCAGGTTTACTAAGAAAAGTTAGAGAGTACAGACCAGGAGTCAGATCACAACTCATTCCACTAGAAAAAGTTATTTTATTATTTTTAATTTGTATTTCTTTATCTCCCAATGTTAATGAATTGTTCGCAGTTTTTTTTAGGTCCATGACCTTTATCCAACACATTTCCTCTGGTCAAATTACTGATATTAAAATCATAATTGTAACTTCTGTACGCTGTGGCGCTTTGGTTTCAATAGCTTTTGTTGTTGTTTTCCATAACCTTCTTGTAATCTCTCTCCCGTTTCTTGTCGTCTAAACTGTTGTCGTGTATATTTTGTTTGTGTTTCGCAAGCCACGCTCAGTCGACAGCCACTCTGTTGCGCTCTCTCGCTCTCGCAGTCTCTACGCGCTCTTATACTTTTGTGTTCTTGTGTGTCTACATTTTTATTTGTTTGATCCCAGTGTCAAATTAAGTGAGGTATTTATAACTCTTTTGATTCTTTGGTTTTATTAATAACTTTTTTTCTTAAATTAAAAATGACTCTTTTTTGTTGCAAAAAAGATTGTCAGTTTGGATCGTCACCTAATGACGTTTTTATTTACTGTCGTCTCTGCAACATAGTCATACACCCAAAATGTACTGGACTTGTTGGCAGAGTAAAAGATTATATTGATCTGCGTGTTGGTTTTTCGTGGACTTGTGCCTCATGCGTGGAAATAGATCGTGATTTGGATGGCTATGTTGCGCTGACCAATGATCGTCTTATGAAACTGTTCGATAAACTCATGAGCGTAGTTGCTGATCTTAAAGAGTATAAGGCGGACCTTGATAATAAAAAAATGTCAGTAGGGTCACCTAAACGCAAGAAGACTTCTCCTTCAAAATCTCTTCAAGTAAAGGCATCAGTTCCAAATCCCAACTTAGCTTCTAATATTTTTACCCGATCGGTAACGGCAGCAATGTCGGCATCCACTGGGGCTGGGGGACCTAAAGCTTCTCTGACAGCAGTACCCATAGGTACCAAAAGCTCTGGAGTCCCTGTTTCTGCTAGTCAGCCTACCGTTTCAAACCTTACGCAGCTTTCTGTGCCTACGGTGGAAGTTAGCTCTATAGGAGTCCCTAGTCTCGATAATCAGACGAACGATGTTCAGATTGCTGGTGGTGGAAGAAAGAGCCTCTCGGTTGTTCCATAAAGGAAGCAATTATTTGTGTCTCGTTTAACACCTGAAACCACATCTGCTGATGTTTTGGAATTTATACAACAGGAATTCCCATCCCAAAACATCACAGTGGAGGAGTTTAAATTTCCATATGTTCGTAGGATATCTTCTTTTAAAATATCTGCTCCTCCGGAAGTATTTAATGTACTAAATTCTAAAAGTTTTTGGCTTAATGATGAATTGGTCATTAAAGAATTTGTTCCAAACAGACGGAGAACTAATAATAGGCCTTCCACGACAGTACCTGCGCCAAAAAACTGAGCAGTTTATTTTTGGCCTATCAAAATGTTAGGGGACTTAATATGAAGCTACCTAAGCTTTATGCTGACTCCTCTGCCTTTTCGGAAGACATTCTGGCCTTTACTGAGACTTGGCTGAAACCGGAGATATCAGACTCTGAAGTTCTGTCCAAAAATTTTAGTACGTATAGAACTGATCGCTCTCCTCGTAGGGGGGGTGGGGTGCTGGTTGCCGTTACCTCTACTTTAACATCGGAAAGGATATACTTACTTAATCCCAATGAAATAGAATTCGTTGGTGTTAAAGTTTCTTTGAAATCTTTTTCTATTTATGTAACTTGTTCTTATATTCCACCTGGATCCCACTTAACAATTTATAAGCAACATTTGTCTGCAATAAAAACTGTTTTATCTCATCTTTCCGAAAGAGATCTTTTGATTGTTTTGGGTGATTTCAATCTCCCTGACATTTCTTGGTCCCTTTCCACTGACTCACTTGTCTCTACCCCCTTATCTGACCATGAACTCGTTGACGGTCTGTTAGAATTATCATTACAGCAAGTTAGCTTTATACGTAATTCTCTAAACAGACAATTAGATCTTGTATTTGCTTTAGATCCGTCTGAAGTCACGGTATCTAGAATTAACCCACATTAGAACTTACAATTTGTCTTCCCTGCGTTGACACCCTCCCTCCTTCTCTTTCACCAACTAAAAGTAGATGCTTTCGTAAATGTGACTTTAATAAACTCAATAACTTGATTTCACAATATAACTGGACAAATTTATATAATTGCTTGGATATTGAAAGTGCTACGGAACTATTTTATAGTGTCCTAAACTCTTTTTTCTGTGAATGTGTTCCTTATAGTTTTGCTCCTAAGTTAGACAGGCCTCCTTGGTTTACCAATCAGTTGCAAAGACTTAGAAACCTAAAAACAAACTTCTATAAAAAGTACAAAAAGTCGGGTAGGCCATCCGATTTTTCAAGATATGTGGTGGCTCGTACTAATTTTAATGTACTTAGCAGTCATTGCTATTCCATTGATTTGAACCGGTTTAAATTTGAATTTTTAAAGGATCCAAGGCAGTTTTATAACTTTGTCAATGCTAAGCGAAAGTCTTCAGCATTGCCATCATCTGTACGATTAAACTCTATTGAGGCATCTACGGATCTCGAACTTGCAGATTTATTTGCTGAATTCTTCCAATATACCTAATCACTTAAACAGGGCAAAATGTATTTTTTCTCCTGGAATCACCGAAAGTTCTCTCTTAAGTAATTTAGAAACTATAACGTTAACCTATTCTCCGGGGCCAGATGGACTCCCTGGGTGTGTTCTTAAGTTTTGTGCCCGAACTATTTGTAAACCCATTCTTAAACTTTTCAATTTGTCTATCTCATCATCTGTTTTTCCTACTATCTGGAAAGATTCTTTTATTATTCCACTCCACAAAAAGGGTGCGAAGGTTAATGTTCAGAACTATAGAGGAATCTCCAAATTGTCTGCAACTCCTAAAATATTTGAACGCATTATTACCTCTCAGTTGCAACATTTGTGCTCCTCTTTAGTATCGCCGTGTCAACATGGTTTTGTTAAGCGAAGATCGACCACCACTAACCTGCTCGAATTGACATCTTTTGTAATAGATGGGTTTTTGCAGACAGACGTTATATATACAGATTTTAGTAAAGCCTTTGACTCTGTAAACCACTCTCTTCTTTTATTAAAATTAGATCAGCTCGGGTTTCCGAATAATCTGTC
Source organism: Drosophila subpulchrella (assembly GCF_014743375.2). NCBI lineage: Eukaryota > Metazoa > Arthropoda > Insecta > Diptera > Drosophilidae > Drosophila > Drosophila subpulchrella. Next base: position 1,578,508 of record NW_023665635.1, read on the forward strand.
AACTTGGATTTCAAGTTATTTGAATGGTAGATCTCAGAGGGTTTTATTCAAAAACGCTGTTTCCAAGATGATCAACGTGACATCTGGAGTGCCTCAGGGCAGTCATTTAGGCCCTTTGCTGTTTACTCTGTTTATAAATGATCTTCCCTCTATAGTAACTCACTCTCGTGTACTAATGTATGCTGATGATGTTAAGCTTTGTTTTTCATATAATAATATTGAGTCTGGTTTCTGCTTGCAGTCAGACATTAATAGATTCCAGGATTGGTGTCAGTACAACCTTTTGAATTTAAACTATCTTAAATGCAATGTTATGACTTTTTATAGGGGTACGCCAACGTTCATAAGTTACTCTCTTCAGAACATGTCCCTGGACCGAATATACTCAGTAAACGATTTAGGTGTTCTCCTGGATCCTAAACTTAAATTTGACTCCCACATAACCTCTACTGTAAATAAAGCTATGAGTGTTCTTGGGTTTATAAAGCGTTGGTCTAAAGAATTTGATGATCCATACACTACCAAATTATTATTTACCTCCCTTGTCCGTCCTAATTTGGAATACTGTTCTTCCGTTTGGAGTCCTCAGTATCAAGTGCACATTGACCGTATAGAGTCCGTACAGAAACAATTTCTTCTTTTTGCCTTACGTGGTTTGAACTGGGATCAAAACGTCAGGTTGCCTTCTTACTCGAGTAGATTGCTTTTAATTAATTTGCCTAGTCTAGTAAGCCGTAGAACTATGCTTGGTACTATTTTTATGAATAATCTTATCAGAGGCGATATTGATTCTGTAGATTTGGTAAGCCGCTTTACTTTCAATGTTCTTGTTAGACTAATGCGAAACTACTATCCTATAAACTTGCCACGATGTTCATCTAATTTTAGTCAGCATGAGCCTTTTCGCGTTCTTTGTAATAATTAAAACAACCTATATCATTTAATTTGTTCCTCAACCTCTATCCCTGTATTAAAAACTAAAATCTTAGCTCATTTGCTTTAGTCTTGTTGATCTATGTTTTGTCCTGTCCTTGTTTGTTCTATGTACCTTCCTCGCGAACCGTATTTGCCCGAAATAAAAATGGACCCGCGCGTAACGAGCACGTGCTTGGTGTCGTTTGGGCCACTTGTTTGTACTGCTCTTAGTGCATCAACGTTCAACAAATAAATAAATAATTATAACTATTGTTATTATCTTCTAGCTCTGCATCCACACCCATATCGGCCTCTCCTGTATACATTGGTAAAGGTGTTGTCCCTTCTTCCTCACTCTTTTCCGTCTCCTTTTTCTCATCTTCTATGTCTTCCTCTGTATTCGTCTGTAAAAAGAATTCATTATAGGAATCACTATCACCGAAAGACCTTGGTGAAGTTATATTTCGATTAGACTGCAGATCTTTCTCATTAGTTGTAAAGTACAAATCGTCAAGCTTTCTCTCATCTTCGTCGTATTTTTTAATTTGCTTCAATTCACGCTTTACTTTTATACTATCTTTTACATTATAAATCTCTTGTCTTTTATTTTCCTTAACAAGTTTATGTAAGGGTTCAGTAATGGGTTTAAAAGTTTCCTCCAATTGTAAATTCTTATGATTTTTGACTTGTTTGAGATCATCGAATTTCGCTTCAAAGCAAATCTAGCTTTGGTTAACTGTGACAAAATATTCATTGTAGTATATTTTACAAACTTTATGGGTGAAAGATTTGAAATTTCCGAAATTCATGTAGTCACTCCTCAGTTACTAAACAAATACTGTTCAGGGAACGCCATAATCTGTAAAATTTGTATACCATTTCCAAATAAAAAAGATTAGATACATTTTCTTCACTATATTTAAAAAAGTAAATTTATTGTTATATTCTTGAAATCTCAATCTTTTTAATGATTACTGACTTATTTTTAAATACAAATTATCATAACTTTTATGAATATTAAATGTTCAATCATTTATTTCATTGATGATACCATCCTGAAAAGAGGAGTACCTTTCCGGCATGTACAGGATATGCTCCTCCAACTCGAGAGCAATAGATTCTCCAAACTTTGTTGTATTGCGCTCCGCCTTGAGGATCGGGAATCTTACATTTTCAGCCTACCTTGTCTTCGATAGCAGTGTCTTTAATTACGATGTTCATCTGGTTTTCCTGATTCATGATGGCTGTTGAGGTCTTTAGACTTGGTACAGTTGTTACACGTCTAATAACAGCTATTGACCAGCTAAAACAACTAGTAACCAACTACGAAACAAGTACTGAACAACTGCTAAACTGGGAGTGAACATCAAAATACAGCTAAATTATTTTGATGTTCACTTTCTGTTTAGCAGTTCAGTACTTGTTTCGAAGTTGGTTACTGGTTGTTTTAGCTGGTCAATAGCTGTTATTAGATGGTTACTATCTGTTTGGTAGCTGTTAACTAGTTGTTTACTAGTTGTTATAAGCTGGTCACCAGCTGTTTTGAGCTGCTATGAGCTGTTATAGTTTTTTGTTAAGAATGATCAAAAATTCTTGTCCTCTAGATGACGTTCGATGTGAAGTAAAAACTTAGACTGTGAATTTGAACGCGTGCAGGTCCACTTTTTATACTATACAGAGCTCACACATACACGTACCCATACATTGATTTTCAACCCCCCAAATGTAAATTAACCATTTAAATATACCGGTTTTGACTCCACATCTTCTACGAAAGAAAGTAGAAAAGCGAGGCACAGGTGTCCACAGTTGTATGTATCAAAGTCTTGAACTCTATCGTAATTGTATTGTATTCTATGTCCCAAGTATTTCACAACTTCACTAGGTGGCTAAAGAATTCCAAAACTATCGAAATAATGTATACTATTTTTATTTTTATTATATGCAACCCAATGTGTACCACTTGATCGTGAATTATCTAGGTTTACTATACCACACTCCCGACTTTTTGGTGCTTCTGGCAGTAGATTCCTCATAAACACCCCTCTAAAATGTGGGATATATTTTTTAGCAAAATGTATAATGTCGATATTTGATAGTGGTCTATTGGGTAGCAGAGAAATTAATTTTTTCGCTTCTTAATTCCTTTCCCCTTACTATAGGGCTTAAGAAAGAAACCAGAACCCTTTCTATAGGGCTTGAGATATAATCCTTCTCCTACAGCAACACTTTCAATTTTCCTGTTGTGACGTTTCTTCTCCTCCATATCTTCTTTAGCCATTCTCGCATTGTTAATTGTTATTGCAATTGCTGTACTACCACTTGCTAAACTACCAAGAGCGCTGAGGGCTGTCAAGATCGGGACGATTGGTAGAAAACCTCCAATTTTGGGTTCATTTATTACTTTAACATTTTTCTTAGAACCCATTGATTGATGAATTGATTTACGTGCAACTTTAATTGCACTCATAATGTCTAATGGTTTTTATTTTTTTAATGTCTTAGGGGCAACATTAATAACAGTCGAAAGGTTTGTCTTCTTCATTTTATTCTTCATTATCTCTTTCCTCCCTTTCTTTTCAGTTTTGTTCAATCCCATACCAATCTTTTTCTTGGCTTTCATTATATTTGTAACAAAGTATGCTGCTGCTTTTTCACCAAGACTGCTATCTGGTGCCTTGACACGCGACCAGGCTTTGTCAATTAATATGGAGTCTGCCCTATGTCGTTCAATCAATGCCTTGTTTTGAGAATATGCTATATCGTGCTCGTACCGTATATCGTACCGCGATCCAACCGTTTCTGTATCTTTATACCCGGTCCACAAAAATTATATCACGGATTATGGGCTTCAAACGGTAATGTTTTGATTAGCTTATCGACAAACCACCACCGTGTTTACAATTAAAACAAGAAAGAACGCTATAGTCGAGTGCCTCGACTATCAGATACCCGTTACTCAGCTTAAGGGACCAAAGGGAAATGGAAATAAGCAAGCAGCAAAGCAAGACTGAAATGCGCCACCTACCGGCGGTAGACAGATTTAAGCGTTATGGGCGTTAGGGTGGGCGTGGCAAATTTTTTTTTGGTCAATCGATAGGTATTGACGAGACCGATACAGTTCAGTTAAAATTTTGTATCTAGAATGAAAATTGTGGGCGCCACAGGCTTGGGCGGTTTGTGGGCGTTAGAGTGGGCGTGGCATATTCGCGTATCAAAATTGCGCTGCGTACAAAGCTACGGAATCTAAATCTGAAATCCTGATTCTATATCTTTGATAGTTTCCGAGATATCCACGTTCATACTTACGATTTTTTGAAGTTTGGGGGCGGTTTGTGGGCGATAAAGTGGGCGTGGCAAACTTTTTTTTTAATCAATCGATAGGTATTGATGAGAACAATACATTTCAGTTAAAATTTTTATTCTAGCATCAAAACTGTAGGAGCCACAGTTTTGGGCGGTTTGTGGGCGTAAAAGTGGGCGTGGCACTCTACTGAAACAAACTTGCGCTGCGTAAGAAGCTCAGAAATCTGCACGCCAAATCTCAATAGCCTAGCTCTCATAGTTTCCAAGATCTCAGCGTTCATCCGGACAGACAGACGGACAGACGGACAGACGGACAGACGGACAGACGGACAGACGGACATGGCTAGATCGACTCGGCTAGTGATCCTGATCAAGAATATATATACTTTATGGGGTCGGAAACGCTTCCTTCTGCCTGTTACATACTTTCCGACGAATCTAGTATACCCTTTTACTCTACGAGTAACGGGTATAACAAGGAAGAACGGTATAGTCGAGTACCTCGACTATCAGATACCCGTTACTCAGCTAAAGGGACCAAAGGGAAATGGAGATATGCAAGCACCATAGCCAGATTGACATGGCTAGATCGACTCGGCTAGTGATCCTGATCAAGAATATATATACTTTATGGGGTCGGAAACGCTTCCTTCTGCCTGTTACATACTTTCCGACGAATCTAGTATACCCTTTTACTCTACGAGTAACGGGTATAAATACGTCTGATACGATATAAAAAACGTTTCCCCATTTTATTGATGTTTAATCATGAAAGATTTCTCATTAAATGAGGTACATTAGATTGAAAGATGCGTTTAAAAAGTCAAAAACAAAAGATTGTAGTGAAAACGAGAAAAATCTACCGCCACGACATAGTGCTCTCTTACCGAACACAATAAGGGCTCTTATTGTTGGGCCTTCGAATCGTGGTAAAACTAATATTATGTTAAGTCTAATAGAGAGTCCTAATGGATTAAAATTCGAAAACGTTTATATATTTTCAAAAAGTTTATATCAACCTAAATATGAGTACTTTGGGAAATTAATCAAACCGATAAAAGGAATAGGATATCATACATTTTCCCATAATGACGGTGTACTAGACCCCAGTGAAGCCAAAAACAATTCCATTATGATATTCGATGACGTAGCTTGTGAAAAACAAGATAACATAAGATCTTATTTTTGTATGGGTCGACATAAAAATTCGACTCTTTTTAATTATGTCAAACATATAGTCATATACCGAAACATCTGATTCGGGACAATGCCAACTTTATTATAATGTTTCAGCAATCGGCATATATATCGGGACCATATTAACACTGATGAATTATGAAACATTTGTGAAAATGTGTCAAAAATGTTGGGAGGACAAGCACGGATTCCTATTAATTAGCAAGGATAACGAAATGGATAACGAAAGACACAGAAAAGGATTTGATCAATTTATTATGATTTAAGGAGTAATTTCAATATAAAGCTTGGTTAGATACTTTCAATCCCACAGTTTATCAAGAGATTTCAATATGTCTAGATTACTTGCATTATCCTTGAATGGAAATAGTTCCATTATAAATACAAATTTTTTCCCACCTATCGAATTGAATGGTCGATATAATTGTGCTCTTATCGATTTTAATATGAATAATTCGATTGCAAATATTGATGAAAAAAAAAACCTCTTCCACATCGGTGACAAGGATATTACTATTCCTACTGGATAATATGAATTAAATGATATCACCGACTTCATTTACAATAAACTAAAAGACTATAACCTTGAAAATACATTTAAAATTCAAAGTAATAATAATACACTTCATACCATGCGAGAGTCAGTTTACTTTAATAAGTAAATATCGGTTGGACAACTGTTTGGTTTCCATCAAAAAGTACTAGAATCACATCCTACCAAAACCTATCGATCAGATCAGACTGTGAATATATTAAAAATTAATACAATTCGTTTGGAATGTAATATAATCAGCGGTTCATATGTAGATAATACACCGAATCATACGTAACATGAGTTTGGCATTAATGTTCCGCTTGGGTATAAAATGACAGTGACACCACATAACCTAATTTATTTAGCAATCAACTGTGACGAAATAAGCACACTATCTATACGCATAGTTGATCAAAACGGTGATTTGGTGAATTTACGTGGTGAAAACGTTTCGATTCGCATGCATATTCGGTTAATAGAATGATTATTTATAATAATAGACGTAGTTTAAGTCCTCAGCCAAGCATTACTAAATGTAAAGCTATAGAAAGAGGATCAACAGTAAAAAGAAGCTCACTTACTTTGAATAATAAACTATTTTTGAAGTCGTTAGGTTTGAAGCTTCGAGTATAATAAAAAAGGTGAAAAGGAAAACAATGAACGAAATTTTAAATGTTCGAGAAAAAGTTTACTCAGATGAGAGTATTTCGAACAAAGAGTTTCATACTTATACATCGTATAATCAAACATTTAAACCAAACGATGAAATTCGAATTACTATCCAAAATCAAGACTTGTACGTGCTTCCTCACGAAAGTTACCTTAATTTTCAAGGAATTATTAGAAAAGATTCACCGAATGGACCTACAACTGATACTTACTTTTTGGATGAAATTAAGTACGAAATAAATGGATGTGAGATTGATAAAACACGATCTGTCGGTATGACTAAAACCCTAAAAAATTATATATCTCTGAATAATCTTCAAAGTCAAAATCTATTAAGTTCGGGATGGAGGAGTTGAGACGAAATTTTAACCCCACTTTAACTTTTCTGTACCATTAAAAAATTTATTGGGATTTGCTGAGGATTATAAAAAAGTTTTGTTAAATTGTAAACTCGAACTTGTGTTGACGCTAACTAAGAATCTTGGTGATGTGTTTGAACAAACCAGAAATGAACAATCTTTTAAGCTGGAAGTGACGAATATAACCTGGAAAATTCCCCATGTAACTCCGAGCGATTTTGCAAAAATTAAGATGTACGATATTATTATAAGTGGTGTAAACCTACCAATCGCATTCCGGAGTTGGGATTCATATGTTAACCCCAAATTGGGGTATGGGAGTCAACACTGCTGGAATGTGAAATTGTCGGCTAACCGCGAAAAACCAAGATTTGACATAATTGGATTAACACTAAATGGAGAACTTATCACAAATATCTCAAACTTGAAAGTTCAATTGAATTCTGAGTCATATCCATATGATAATCTGAATGTTGATTTTAGTAAGAATCAGTCTGCTCACCTATATGAAATGTATACAAGATTACAATCTAGTTACTATAATCGTGAATCACAACCATTTTTGACCCCAAATGAATTTAAATTGAAGACCCCTATTATTGTGGTTGATCTTTCATATCAAAACGAATCAGTGAAAACTGGTCCTATTGTTGTAAGAATTTCAATAGAACTGAAGACACCAAGTCATGAAAATACCCAAGCTTACTGTCTCCTCATACATGACCGTTTAGTTGAATGTTTAACATTTTATTCTAAAGGAAATTGGAATTGTATTTGAAAAAGATCCAAACTTGAATAATAGTTTTTTAATAGAACCACCATTTGTTTTTACTTTGATAAAGACAAAATCTCGAAAGACTGCAATTTGGTTAACCAATACACATCACAATATTTTTGGAACGATGGAGAAAACAGTTTTCCACAAACTCGAAAGTATCTAAGGACAATTACAAGCGGAAAACAAATTTCTACAGACTTTTTTGGGAGTCGTCAGCTCATTAACATCGAGGAAATGGGCTGTCCGTCATTAAACAGGTTTAAAGGAAAACGGTTTTCCTATTGTGAAACACACACAACAGGCGGGGTTGGTGCTCTTAACAATGCATACCTTATTTTGACATTTTTTAAAAGTAGCTTCAAAACAATAATATAATTTTTATACATCATTTTAAAGTTGAGACTAGATGTGTAAGGACTACAAGAAAACAAAATTTAAAAAATTAAATTTCATGAGGAAATTGTCCAATTTATTGAACAATTTAAAGAACAGATAATTGGTCAGCACTTTCAATACCTTCTAAACACAAAAACTATGTTCATGAATCGAGGTGGCCATGATCTCAAAACTACGAATTATGGTGAACACTTTACACTTTGTAATCCTGAATTGACGTCGGAAACGTGCGCCTGCCTCTTCTATCCAAATCGCCGGAATGAAGTCAGAAAATTAATTTCAATATATAATCAAATCAAACATGTTCGCAATACCAAAATAAATGAATAAATATATTATTATGCTACAAAATAAACTTCTGACCTTTTATTTCGAGTTAAAATTACAGGTACGGAGAATGGATAATATTTCCTTGACAAAGATACGTCGGCTACTTCCGAGTTTTTGCGCGGTCGTGATTTCAACCCCTATTATGGGACGCATTAGAGCTAGTAGTCAGCCGTGGGGTCGTTGGCGTGAGGCCCCTGATCTTGTCAATGAGAGTGCGCCTACAAGCTTGTGCATGTGTCCCTTTTATTGCGCTTGTCAATGAGCGTGCGCCTTCAGGCTTGTGCATGTGCCCCTTTTATTGCGGTCAGGTAATGGACAGGTGCGCATGTTCGGGTAGCTCTTGCTTGAATCCCTTTTATGACAAGTTTATGACCCATTTGTGGAAAGGAGAGAATCTTAGAAAATTTAACAGTTAAACGTTCTGGGGCGGAAACAAAAATGTGTGTTTGAAAATATTCCACATCTGAAAATCATTAACTTGTTAGATCTATTTTGTTGGGGTTTTTTTGATTTCTAAATTAATTTTACAATCATAGAAAATATTATTCCTCAACAAGATCGGACATGTTCCTCTAAGATAACCATCTTTGAATACTTTGGGTGTGCGACCTTTCTGACGTGCACAGCAACACCTGTGATAATGAGGCAAAAGGGTACGTGATCACACCTTTCCCCAACATGATCGGATATGTTCCTCTAAGATAACAACCTTTGGATACTATGGTTGTGCGACCTTTCTCACGTGCACCTTTTGCTAATTGCTATGCTAATTGTCCCAGAATCCATCTTTCCCTACTACTTCTCTCCTTGGTCAAGAAAACATTTTCGGTTGGATCCTAACAGGACCCATTCCTGCTCCAAGGAAAAATCAAAATTCCGTCCGTTTCCACGCGGATCTCCCACACGATTGACTCGTCCCTGGATAGGCTTCTCACCAAATTTTGGGAGGTGGAGGATCTGCCAGTAAAAGTGACAAAATCTTCCGATTTACATGTGAGGAAAATTTTCTCCGGACGACTACGACAGACGATAACGGCAGGTATGTCGTAAGTCTTCCGTTTCGTGATCCCGAAAACGTGAAATCCACCCTCGATCACTCCAGATCCTCCGCGTTGTCGCAGTTCCAAAGAACCGAGCAACGCCTAAAGCGGGACAGTCAGCTCAAAACCAAATCTCGAATCTCGACCTCCATCACATGAAAGAAGTCCGTCCTACCCATAATTCTGCCAGGTTGTACCTTCCGCATCATGCCGTGCTCAAGCCGGAAAGTACAACCACCAAGCTACGTGTAGTTTTCAATGCCTCCAGCCCTTCAGAGAATGGGGTCAGTTTAAATGATATCCTTCATGCTGGCCCAGTCTTACAGTCTTATATAACTATCCAGATCCTGAAGTGGCGATATTTCCGATACGTCTACAGTGCCGATATCGAGAAAATGTATCGGCAGATATGGGTGGATCCGAAGCATTACCCGTTCTAGCGCATCTAATTCCGCTACAGCGAGGGGCACATTCGAAATTTCGAATTACAGACTGTTACTTTTGGAGTCAATTGCGCGCCATTCCTAGCCATTCGAGTCCTGCAACAGCTGGCAACTGACGTGCAGCTCAGCCATCCAAGAGCGAGCAACGTCATTCGAAATCATATGTATGTAGACGATGTCCTTTCGGCAGCTGACTCCGCCGAGGACGCTAAGTTCATTGTTCGCGAGCTACAAAGTGCTCTAGATTCCGCGGCCCTTCCATTAAGAAAATGGACCTCCAACCACAAAGAAATCTTAGCTCATATCCAAAGCGATCATCTTCTGACAACAGACTTCCTCGAAATCGACACTGAGAGCACAGCCAAAACTCTCGGCGTACGCAGGAAGGCGACGTCCGACGAGTTCTTTTTCCCACCAGACTTAGCAACCGAAATCTCCCCCACGAAGCGCCAAGTGCTTTCCCAAATTGCCAAGCTGTTTGATCCAGCAGGCTGGCTCGCTCCATTTGTTGTGTGCGCCAAAGTCTTTATGCAAAAGATTTGGCTTCAGGATCTAGGTTGGGACGATAAACTTTCAATCGAGCTGTGCCAAAGGTGGAACAGCTTTCTCCAGAGCTATTCGATCCTAGACCAGGTCAAAATACCCAAATGGGTTTCCTTCCGTCCAGAGTTCCGCGTAGAGCATCACGGATTCTGTGACGCCTCGCAAAAGGCATACGGTGCTGCGATCTATGTGCGCGTAGAGGTGGGCCATAAGACGATGGTGACCTTGCTCACGGCCAAGACGCGTGTGGCGCCAGTCAAAACGGTGTCCCTACCCAGGCTGGAGCTATATGGGGCTCTCTCTTTGTCCGAGATGGCCGAAGCCATTCCTCATAATATGCAGAGGCTGACCTCAAAACTCCATTGTTGGACCGATTCCGCGATTGTGCTAGCATGGTTAGCCAAACCAGCGTGCCATTGGACAACGTTCGCTGCCAACAGCCAATTGGTCACACGTTCAATCCGAACATAATCCAGCTGATTTGGCTAGTCGAGGAGTTCCCCTTCAAGAGCTGGTGGATAACCCGCTTTGGTGGCATGGACCCACTTGGCTGCAACGTCCACGCGATCATTGGCCCAGCCAGGGAACCGACCTGCCGGTGACCGAGATCGAAAAGCGTGCCGTCAAAGCCCATGTGGCGTCTATGCCGACAGAAGATTTCCTGGATCGTTTTTCCAAATTAGATAGAGCATTGCGGGTCCTCGCGTATGTCCATCGATTTGTTCAGCGATGTCGACGACAATCACCGCTTTCCGGGGTCCGTCTAGAGGCCCAGTACGTTGCCGCCGCGGAACAGCTCATGACAATTTGCACTCAGCGTAGGTATTTTCCTGAAGAATACCGCTGCTTGAGTCAGAAGCGTCCTGTGCCCGCGGCGAGTTCGATTCTCTCCCAGAACCCCTAGACAAGAAAGGTTTAATCAGGGCATGCGGCCGCGTAACGGTCTCCAAAAGTTTACGGTATGATGAACGACTTCCGATTATCCTACCTTACGAATGAGCACTCTCGCGGCTTCTGGTAAAATTCACGCACCTCATTTCATTACATGGTGGTAACCAGTTAGTGGTGCGTCTCACCCGGTCCAGATACTGGGTTCCGAGAATAAAGAACTTGGTGAAGGCAGTGGTTAGCTCCTGCAAGGTCTGCGTTATCCACAAAAAGAGATTGCAAGTCCAGATGATGGAAAGTTTTCCGAAAGAGCGAGTGTCTTTTTCCCGTTCACGTACACGGGGACGGACTACGCCGGCCCGTTTGATATTAAGAATTATACCGGAAGAGCTTGTCTCAATACAAAAGCGTATGTGTTGGTTTTCGTTTGTTTTTCTACAAAGGCCATCCATCTAGAGCCTACATCCGACTTAACGACTGAAAAGTTTCTTGCCGCTTTTGCTCGTTTCGTATGTAGAAGAGGGTGTCCTCGCCAAGTCCAGTCCGACAACGGAAAGACCTTCGTCGGCGTTTTCACCGTGCTTTCCCGAGACTTCCTGCAAGCCGTTAAGGAGTCTGTGACCGATGCGTATAGTCATCAGCAGCTCACCTGGCAATTCATTCCTCCTGGGGCACCCCATATGGGAGGCCTATGGAAAGCTGGTGTCAAGAGCTTCAAGACCTTGTTTTACAAGTCCACCGCTACACGGAAGTACACCTTTGAAGAGCTGTCCACCCTCCTAGCGAGAATCGAAACTTGTCTGAATTCCAGACCGCTATCTCCCATGTCCGAGGATCCAACTGATCTCTTAGCGTTGACACCAGGGCACTTTCTTGTTGGTGAACCTCTTCTATCCATAGTGGAACCTGAAGTAAAGGGCGAATCCAAGTCCATTCTGAACCGGTGGCAGCACTTAAAGTCTCTCCATCAGCAATTCCGCACTCGATGGAAGGATGAGTACCTTAAGGAGCTCCACAAACGCAACAAGTGGCAAGTTCCCACAGAAAACCTGCGTGTCGGCGACATGGTCGTCATTAAGGCAGAAAATTTGCCCTCAAATGAGGGGCGACTCGGAAGAATAGACTCCGTTTTTCCGGGAACCGATGGCAATGTCCGCGTCGTCGACATTCGTACGGCGCGCGGCATTGTCAAACGTCCTGTGACCAAGGTGGTTCTTCTTCCAAGAGAGCCGTCCAAAACGACCTAGTAACGAGCCGCCTTTCATATACACCTTAGTCCGTAGCCATTATCCACGTCATTGCTAATCAGCCCTGTTGGTTTTTTTCTTATCCACACTCTAACCAGGAAAATGGCTTCCCGTCCAAGAAGCGCTCAGGCATTGGATAGCAGACGTACGAGAGGTACTCAGTCCTACCGATGCCGAGTCTGCCGCGGAATCTATCCTCTTCGGAAGTGTCAGAATTTCCTAAAGCTGAGCGCAGAGAAGCGCCTGCGGGCAGTTCTTATAAACAAGTACTGCGCCAACTGTCTCGCACACGAGCACTCTACTGGGAGCTGTCGTAGCGGTGACCGGTGCAGAACGTTCGACGAAGGTCGAAGGTCGACGAGGCCATCAAGCTGGAGGTGGTCCTCACCCCCATCCGTGCGCTCAGTGAGTGCGTAGTAAAGAAATTTAGGGAGCTACCGCTCGCGGATGAGCGTTTCCATCGGCCCGCCACCATTTCCTTAATCTTGGGCTTAAGGCGTAGGCGACTGGCCGGGGTTCCGTCTCTTTTTGCACCGCTAGCGATTGCAAGGGGGCGGAATGTTCAGCCCCACTGTCCGGCGAATCTGCTCTGCACCGCTCTCTCGCTCTTCCGCTCTCCCTTTTCCCCTCCGTGAAGTCTCCGTTGCGCTTTGGAGCGCGGAACTCAGCTTAGACTTAAGCAGTTCGATTTTGGCAGTCATTATTGAATTAAACGCGGTCGCGGTGAACATGAAGTCTCATTTCTTTCGGTCAACGGGTTACTTCGCGTACCGAGTGGTTTTCTCCCCTACAGCTTAGACGCTTTCCGCCGCACCAGTAGCAAACCGCCGAAGCCCAGCGCAGCAGCCCGCCGACGCCACCAGTTCCCGCCGCCGCCTAACACGCCATTCTACCAGAGCCGACGGTACCCCGCTACCCCCGGCGTACATATATCATAAAGTAAATAAACTAAAACAAGTGTCCAATAAGCTTAGGCACAGCTTGTTTTCTTTTCTTTCCCCACATATACACAAGTTTTATAATATGTACTTACAGTATGTGTTACTCCAATGTTTAAAACATCTAGAAATTTTCAAAAAATGGCCTTTTGTATTGTTTTTATAAGTTCGAAGTTCTTTGAATTATAGGATTCTGATGATTAATATCTCGAAACTGGGAAACATTCATGAACAGTATCTTAGCCTGCTGGGATTATCTAATTTAACTTTATGATATTATTAGCACACACAAATTTGGTATCTGCTTTACAGAGCTGCAAATAACATCGATCAATTTGTTTGTGGAGTGTATGATATCGGTTGATTGATTGTCTTTCAGCACTAATAAGAGCTAAGAAAAATTTCGTAAGCAAAATGAAAATATGTTCCACAAGTAGTACCAAGCGTTTAGAGATGACATCCAACTCGTTCCAAGTCTGGAAAAATTTAAGAAATTACAAACCTCGAAGACTGCAAATCTCGAAAGACTGCAATTTGGTTTACCAATACACATCACAATATTTTTTGGAACGATGGAGAAAACAGTTTTCCACAAACTCGAAAGTGCCTAAGGACAATTACAAGCGGAAAACAAATTATTTGTAAGGGTGTGGAAAAGAAACGATTTCTACAGACTTTTTTGGGAGTCGTCAGCTCATTAACATCGAGGAAATGGGCTGTCCGTCATTAAACAGGTTTAAAGGAAAACGGTTTCCCTATTGTGAAACACACACAACAGGCGGGGTTTGTGCTAATAACAATGCATACATTATTTTGAAATTTTTTTAAAGTAGCTCCAAAACAATAACATAATTTTTATACATTAAATTTCATGAGGAAATTGACCAATTTATTGAACAATTTAAAGAACAGATAATTGGTCAGCACTTTCAATACCTTCTAAACACAAAAACTATGTTCATGAATCGAGGTGGACATGATCTCAAAACTACGATTTATGGTGAACACTTTACACTTTGTAATCCTGAATTGACGTCGGAAACGTGCGCCTGCCTCTTCTATGCAAATCGCCGGAATGAAGTCAGAAAATTAATTTCAATATATAATCAAATCAAACATGTTCGCAATACCAAAATAAATGAATAAATGTATTATTATGCTACAAAATAAACTTCTGACCTTTTATTTCGAGTTAAAATTACAGGTACGGAGAATGGATAATGTTCGTACCCAAAGGTACTCAACATGACCACACCCAACAAAACAAGCAGTAGCCAAGTTGGGAACAGTACCAGGCGCTCAGAAGCACTCACTGCAGATGAGAATTGCTGATCAGCATGTTATATGTCTCACTAGCTCACCGTTTCACCGACTCAACGGCACACTGACTCGCCAACTACGCAAACTGCTTCCATAATCATGATTCCCTGGCCTACTTTAGAATATAGCTTACTTCACTAATCATTACCCTAAACTTCCGTGTTCCAAGTAGTATATAATAATGTATCAAATGAAGAATAAATCAGTTATCAACGCACCTCATAACTCCGCGGTTCTACTTCCTACCTCTGGGAATGGGGCTCGTAATACACTATCTCAACTAGCAGCTAACCACGTTAGCTCAACCTCAGCGCAGTTCAGCATCGCCTGTGGTCCGGCATCGCAGTAACTATCGTTACCATTGCCGCGACGCGATCGTCCTGCCAGGAAAGCGTCCCCGTGCCAGCGACAAGTGATCATTACCCCCTTGTCCCGCGGTGTGACCCAGAAGTGTTTACTTCGGTTAGGCACAAACATTGGTGACCCCGACGTGATTCTTTTCCAACAAAGGCGTCACAGGATCGTCAGCTTAATCCAGCTTCACAGGATACGCTTCTTCTTCCAGCGTCACAGGAACTCAGCTTAATCCAGCTTCAGAGGATACGCTTCGTCATCCAGCGTCACAGGATCTTCAGCTTAATCCAGCTTTACAGGATACGCTTCTTCTTCCAGCGTCACAGGAACTCAGCTTCATCCAGCTTCACAGGATACGCTTATTCTTCCAGCGTCACAGGAACTCAGCTTAACCCAGCTTCACAGAAATCACAGCTTCATGCAGCTTCATAGGATACGCTTCTTCTTCCATCGTCACAGGAACTCAGCTTAATCCAGCTTCACAGGATACGCTCCGTCATCCAGCGTCACAGGATCGTTAGCTTTATCCAGCTTCACAGGAACGTCAGCTTCATCCAGCTTCACAGGACTCAGCTTCATCCAGCTTCAAAGGATACTCAGCGTCATCCAGCTTCACAGGACACACAGCTTTATCCGGCTTCACAGGATTCTTTGTTTCCAAGACACACAACATGTCTACTTCATTTATAGAGGAAACAAGTCACACAAGAATCGATTTACACAATCGATTACTAGACACCCAAAACGAGCTGCAAGGGAAAATCCAACAGCTCATAAAGAATTATGGCAAGGATTCTGTCGACCAACGCCACCGAGACGGCTATTATTCCGGTAAGCTAACTCAGTTAACCGATCTCTGGCAGCAGTTTTGCGAGCTAGATATAGAAGAAAGCAAACGGCAAAATGAGACTTCACTCGATGGTGAAGGGATTCATTCAACGAACGTAGCATTGATGGATCATAAAATAAAAGAGCCTGAAGATATATGTAGCCAATCAAGAACTAGCGACACTGACACTTCCGGTCGATAATCAACCGATTCATTGCAGTTGACTGAATTTTATACTGCAAGAGAAAAACCAATTTATATAGAACCTACTTTTCATCAATTTAAAACCTACAATAAGCCTGACTTTTGTTCGACATTTCTAAACTTAACCAAGAAATATCTTAGTTTTGTTGCAGGAGGTCCACATACCATAGATGTGCCAAATGATCAATTTCTACGAGGGCACAATTTCAGTCCCCACGGTAAGCAGCATAAAGAAGATGTGAAGGACCTGAATCACAACCATAAACCGCCGCAGTTGAAGGAAAGATCCTCCTCGGTCAAAGATTTGTTAGGTGCTTTCTATACAATTCGGCCAACGGCTGACCGACATCACGCCTTAATTGAGGGTACCCCTCAATGGGGGGGAGAATGTTCGTACCCAAAGGTACTCAACATGACCACACCCAACAAATCAAGCAGTAGCCAAGTTGGGAACAGTACCAGGCGCTCAGTAGCACTCACTGCAGATGAGAATTGCTGATCAGCATGTTATATGTCTCACTAACTCACCACTCGCCAATACAGTCAGCACATTTTGCAGTGTCAGCCGAGCCAACTACGCAAACTGCTACCATAATCATAATTCTCTGGCCTACTTTAGAATATAGCTTACTTCACTAATCATTACACTAAACTCCCGTGTTCCAAGTAGTATATAATAATGTATCAAATGAAGAATAAATCAGTTATCAACACACCTCATAACTCCGCGGTTCTTCTTCCTACCTCTCTGAATAGGGCTCGTAATACACTATCTCAACTAGCAGCTAACCACGTTAGCTCAACCTCAGCGCAGTTCAGCATCGCCTGTGCTCCGGCATCGCAGTAACCATCGTTACCATTGCCGTGACGCGATCGTCCTGCCAGCAAAGCGTCCCCGTGCCAGCGACACGCGGTGTGACCCAGAAGTGTCTACTTCGGTTAGGCACAAACAGATAATATTTCCTTGACTAAGATACGTAGGCTACTTCCGAGTTGTTGCGCGGTCGTGATTTCAACCCCTATTATGGGACGCATTAAAGCTAGCAGTCAGCGGTGAGGGCGTTGGCGTGAGGCCCATGATCTTGTCAATGAGCGTGCGCCTTCAGGCTTGTGCATGTGTCCCTTTTATTGCGCTTGTCAATGAGCGTGCGCCTTCAGGCTTGTGCATGGTCCCCTTTTATTGCGGTCAGGTAATGGACAGGTGCGCATGTTCGGGTAGCTCTTGCTTGAATCCCTTTTATGACATGTTTATGACCCATTTGTGGAAAGGAGAAAATCTTAGAGAATTTACCAGTTAAACGTTCTGGGGCGGAAACAAAAATGTGTGTTTGAAAATATTCCACATCTGAGAATCATTAACTTGTGAGATCTATTTTATTGGGGTTTTTTTGATTTCTAAATTAATTTTACAATCACAGAAAATATTATTCCTCAACAAGATCGGACATGTTCCTCTAAGATAACCATCTTTGAATACTTTGGGTGTGCGACCTTTCTGACGTGCACAGCAACACCTGTGATAATGAGGCAAAAGGGTACGTGATCACACCTTTCCCCAACATGATCGGATATGTTCCTCTAAGATAACAACCTTTGGATACTATGGTTGTGCGACCTTTCTCACGTGCACCTTTTGCTAATTGCTATGCTAATTGTCCCAGAATCCGTCTTTCCCTACTACTTCTCTCCTTGGTCAAGAAAACATTTTCGGTTGGATCCTAACAGGACCCATTCCTGCTCCAAGGAAAAATCAAAATTCCGTCCTTTTCCACGCGGATCTCCCACACGATTGACTCGTCCCTGGATAGGCTTCTCACCAAATTTTGGGAGGTGGAGGATCTGCCAATAAAAGTGACAAAATCTTCAGATTTGACATGTGAGGAAAATTTTCTCCGGACGACTACGACAGACGATAACGGCAGGTATGTCGTAAGTCTTCCGTTTCGTGATCCCGAAAACGTGAAATCCACCCTCGATCACTCCAGATCCTCCGCGTTGTCGAAGTTCCAAAGAACCGAGCAACGCCTAAAGCGGGACAGTCAGCTCAAAACCAAATCTCGAATCTCGACCTCCATCACATGAAAGAAGTGCTCAAGCCGGAAAGTACAACCACCAAGCTACGTGTGGTTTTCAATGTCTCCAGCCCTTCAGAGAATGGGGTCAGTTTAAATGATATCCTTCATGCTGGCCCAGTCTTACAGTCCGATATAACTATCCAGATCCTGAAGTGGCGATATTTCCGATACGTCTACAGTGCCGATATCGAGAAAATGTATCGGCAGATATGGGTGGATCCGAAGCATTCCCCGTTCTAGCGCATCTAATTCCGCTACAGCGAGGGGCACATTCGAAATTTCGAATTACAGACTGTTACTTTTGGAGTCAATTGCGCGCCATTCCTAGCCATTCGAGTCCTGCAACAGCTGGCAACTGACGTGCAGCTCAGCCATCCAAGAGCGAGCAACGTCATTCGAAATCATATGTATGTAGACGATGTCCTTTCGGGAGCTGACTCCGCCGAGGACGCTAAGTTCTTTGTTTGCGAGCTACAAAGTGCTCTAGATTCCGCGGCCCTTCCATTAAGAAAATGGACCTCCAACCACAAAGAAATCTTAGCTCATATCCAAAGCGATCATCTTATGACAACAGACTTCCTCGAAATCGACACTGAGAGCACAGCCAAAACTCTCGGCGTACGCAGGAAGGCGACGTCCGTCGAGTTCTTTTTCCCACCAGATTTAGCAACCGAAATCTCCCCCACGAAGCGCCAAGTGCTTTCCCAAATTGCCAAGCTGTTTGATCCAGCAGGCTGGCTCGCTCCATTTGTTGTGTGTGCCAAAATCTTTATGCAAGAGATTTGGCTCCAGGATCTAGGTTGGGACGATAAACTTCCAATTGAGCTGTGCCAAAGGTGGAACAGCTTTCTCCAGAGCTATTCGGTCCTAGACCAGGTCAGAATACCCAAATGGGTTTCCTTCCGTCCAGAGTTCCGCGTAGAGCATCACGGATTCTGTGACGCCTCGCAAAAGGCATACGGTGCTGCGATCTATGTGCGCGTAGAGGTGGGCCATAAGACGATGGTGACCTTGCTCACGGCCAAGACGCGTGTGGCGCCAGTCAAAACGGTGTCCCTACCCAGGCTGGAGCTATATGGGGCTCTCTCTTTGTCCGGATGGCCGAAGTCATTCCTCATAATATGCAGAGGCTGACCTCAAAACTCCATTGTTGGACCGATTCCGCGATTGTGCTAGCATGGTTAGCCAAACCAGCGTGCCACTGGACAACGTTCGCTGCCAACAGCCAATTGGTCACACGTTCAATCCGAACATAATCCAGCTGATTTGGCTAGTCGAGGAGTTCCCCTTCAAGAGCTGGTGGATAACCCGCTTTGGTGGCATGGACGCACTTGGCTGCAACGTCCACGCGATCATTGGCCCAGCCAGGGAACCGACCTGCCGGTGACCGAGATCGAAAAGCGTGCCGTCAAAGCCCATGTGGCGTCTATGCCGACAGAAGATTTCCTGGATCGTTTTTCCAAATTAGATAGAGCATTGCGGGTCCTCGCGTATGTCCATCGATTTGTTCAGCGATGTCGACGACAATCACCGCTTTCCGGGGTCCGTCTAGAGGCCCAGGACGTTGCCGCCGCGGAACAGCTCATGACAATTTGCACTCAGCGCAGGTATTTTCCTGAAGAATACCGCTGCTTGAGTCAGAAGCGTCCTGTGCCCGCGGCGAGTTCGATTCTCTCCCAGAACCCCTAGACAAGAAAGGTTTAATCAGGGCATGCGGCCGCGTAACGGTCTCCAAAAGTTTACGGTATGATGAACGACTTCCGATTATCCTACCTTACGAATGAGCACTCTCGCGGCTTCTGGTAAAATTCACGCACCTCATTTCATTACATGGTGGTAACCAGTAACCCAGATACTGGGTTCCGAGAATAAAGAACTTGGTGAAGGCAGTGGTTAGCTCCTGCAAGGTCTGCGTTATCCACAAAAAGAGATTGCAAGTCCAGATGATGGAAAGTTTTCCGAAAGAGCGAGTGTCTTTTTCCCGTTCACGTACACGGGGACGGACTACGCCGGCCCGTTTGATATTAAGAATTATACCGGAAGAGCTTGTCTCAATACAAAAGCGTATGTGTTGGTTTTCGTTTGTTTTTCTACAAAGGCCATCCATCTAGAGCCTACATCCGACTTAACGAGTGAAAAGTTTCTTGCCGCTTTTGCTCGTTTCGTATGTAGAAGAGGGTGTCCTCGCCAAGTCCAGTCCGACAACGGAAAGACCTTCGTCGGCGTTTTCACCGTGCTTTCCCGAGACTTCCTGCAAGCCGTTAAGGAGTCTGTGACCGATGCGTATAGTCATCAGCAGCTCACCTGGCAATTCATTCCTCCTGGGGCACCCCATATGGGAGGCCTATGGAAAGCTGGTGTCAAGAGCTTCAAGACCTTGTTTTACAAGTCCACCGCTACACGGAAGTACACCTTTGAAGAGCTGTCCACCCTCCTAGCGAGAATCGAAACTTGTCTGAATTCCAGACCGCTATCTCCCATGTCCGAGGATCCAACTGATCTCTTAGCGTTGACACCAGGGCACTTTCTTGTTGGTGAACCTCTTCTATCCATAGTGGAACCTGAAGTAAAGGGCGAATCCAAGTCCATTCTGAACCGGTGGCAGCACTTAAAGTCTCTCCATCAGCAATTCCGCACTCGATGGAAGGATGAGTTCCTTAAGGAGCTCAACAAACGCAACAAGTGGCAAGTTCCCACAGAAAACCTGCGTGTCGGCGACATGGTCGTCATTAAGGCAGAAAATTTGCCCTCAAATGAGGGGCGACTCGGAAGAATAGACTCCGTTTTTCCGGGAACCGATGGCAATGTCCGCGTCGTCGACATTCGTACGGCGCGCGGCATTGTCAAACGTCCTGTGACCAAGGTGGTTCTTCTTCCAAGAGAGCCGTCCAAAACGACCTAGTAACGAGCCGCCTTTCATATACACCTTAGTCCGTAGCCATTATCCACGTCATTGCTAATCAGCCCTGTTGGTTTTTTTCTTATCCACACTCTAACCAGGAAAATGGCTTCCCGTCCAAGAAGCGCTCAGGCATTGGATAGCAGACGTACGAGAGGTACTCAGTCCTACCGATGCCGAGTCTGCCGCGGAATCTATCCTCTTCGGAAGTGTCAGAATTTCCTAAAGCTGAGCGCAGAGAAGCGCCTGCGGGCAGTTCTTATAAACAAGTACTGCGCCAACTGTCTCGCACACGAGCACTCTACTGGGAGCTGTCGTAGCGGTGACCGGTGCAGAACGTTCGACGAAGGTCGAAGGTCGACGAGGCCATCAAGCTGGAGGTGGTCCTCACCCCCATCCGTGCGCTCAGTGAGTGCGTAGTAAAGAAGTTTAGGGAGCTACCGCTCGCGGATGAGCGTTTCCATCGGCCCGCCACCATTTCCTTAATCCTGGGCTTAAGGCGTAGGCGACTGGCCGGGGTTCCGTCTCTTTTTGCACCGCTAGCGATTGCAAGGGGGCGGAATGTTCAGCCCCACTGTCCGGCGAATCTGCTCTGCACCGCTCTCTCGCTCTCCCGTTCTATTCCCTTTTCCCCTCCGTGAAGTCTCCGTTGCGCTTTGGAGCGCGGAACTCAGCTTAGACTTAAGCAGTTCGATTTTGGCAGTCATCATTGAATTAAACGCGGTCGCGGTGAACATGAAGTCTCATTTCTTTCGGTCAACGGGTTACTTCGCGTACCGAGTGGTTTTCTCCCCTACAGCTTAGACGCTTTCCGCCGCACCAGTAGCAAACCGCCGAAGCCCAGCGCAGCAGCCCGCCGACGCCGCCAGTTCCCGCCGCCGCCTAACACGCCATTCTACCAGAGCCGACGGTACCCCGCTACCCCCGGCGTACATATATCATAAAGTAAATAAACTAAAATAAGTGTCCAATAAGCTTAGGCACAGCTTGTTTTCTTTTCTTTCCCCACATATACACAAGTTTTATAATATGTACTTACAGTATGTGTTACTCCAATGTTTAAAACATCTAGAAATTTTCAAAAAATGGCCTTTTGTATTGTTATTATAAGTTCGAAGTTCTTTGAATTATAGGATTCTGATGATTAATATCTCGAAACTGGGAAACATTCATGAACAGTATCTTAGCCTGCTGGGATTATCTAATTTAACTTTATGATATTATTAGCACACACAAATTTGGTATCTGCTTTACAGAGCTGCAAATAACATCGATCAATTTGTTTGTGGAGTGTATGATATCGGTTGATTGATTGTCTTTCAGCACTAATAAGAGCTAAGAAAAATTTCGTAAGCAAAATGAAAATATGTTCCACAAGTAGTACCAAGCGTTTAGAGATGACATCCAACTCGTTCCAAGTCTGGAAAAATTTAAGAAATTACAAACCTCGAAGACTGCAAATCTCGAAAGACTGCAATTTGGTTAACCAATACACATCACAATATTTTTTGGAACGATGGAGAAAACAGTTTTCCACAAACTCGAAAGTGTCTAAGGACAATTACAAGCGGAAAACAAATTATTTGTAAGGGTGTGGAAAAGAAACGATTTCTACAGACTTTTTTGGAAGTCGTCAGCTCATTAACATCGAGGAAATGGGCTGTCCGTCATTAAACAGGTTTAAATGAAAACGGTTTCCCTATTGTGAAACACACACAACAGGCGGGGTTTGTGCTCTTAACAATGCATACATTATTTTAAAAATTTTTAAAAGTAGCTCCAAAACAATAACATAATTTTTATACATCATTTTAAAGTTGAGACTAGATGTGTAAAAACCTACAAGAAAACAAAATTTAAAAAATTAAATTTCATGAGGAAATTGACCAATTTATTGAACAATTTAAAGAACAGATAATTGGTCAGCACTTTCAATACCTTCTAAACACAAAAACTATGTTCATGAATCGAGGTGGACATGATCTCAAAACTACGAATTATGGTGAACACTTTACACTTTGTAATCCTGAATTGACGTCGGAAACGTGCGCCTGCCTCTTCTATGCAAATCGCCGGAATGAAGTCAGAAAATTAATTTCAATATATAATCAAATCAAACATGTTCGCAATACCAAAATAAATGAATAAATGTATTATTATGCTACAAAATAAACTTCTGACCTTTTATTTCGAGTTAAAATTACAGGTACGGAGAATGGATAATGTTCGTACCCAAAGGAACTCAACATGACCACACCCAACAAAACAAGCAGTAGCCAAGTTGGGAACAGTACCAGGCGCTCAGAAGCACTCACTGCAGATGAGAATTGCTGATCAGCATTTTATATGTCTTACTAGCTCACCGTTTCACCGACTCAATGGCACACTGACTCGCCAACTACGCAAACTGCTTCCATAATCATGATTCCCTGGCCTACTTTAGAATATAGCTTACTTCACTAATTATTACCCTAAACTTCCGTGTTCCAAGTAGTATATAATAATGTATCAAATGAAGAATAAATCAGTTATCAACGCACCTCATAACTCCGCGGTTCTACTTCCTACCTCTGGGAATAGGGCTCGTAATACACTATCTCAACTAGCAGCTAACCACGTTAGCTCAACCTCAGCGCAATTCAGCATCGCCTGTGGTCCGGCATCGCAGTAACTATCGTTACCATTGCCGCGACGCGATCGTCCTGCCAGGAAAGCGTCCCCGTGCCAGCGACAAGTGATCATTACCCCCTTGTCCCGCGGTGTGACCCAGAAGTGTTTACTTCGGTTAGGCACAAACATTGGTGACCCCGACGTGATTCTTTTCCAACAAAGGCGTCACAGCGTCACAGGATCGTCAGCTTAATCCAGCTTCACAGGATACGCTTCTTCTTCCAGCGTCACAGGAACTCAGCTTAATCCAACTTCAGAGGATACGCTTCGTCATCCAGCGTCACAGGATCTTCAGCTTAATCCAGCTTTACAGGATACGCTTCTTCTTCCAGCGTCACAGGAACTCAGCTTCATCCAGCTTCACAGGATACGCTTATTCTTCCAGCGTCACAGGAACTCAGCTTAACCCAGCTTCACAGAAATCACAGCTTCATGCAGCTTCACAGGATACGCTTCTTCTTCCATCGTCACAGGAACTCAGCTTAATCCAGCTTCACAGGATACGCTCCGTCATCCAGCGTCACAGGATCGTTAGCTTTATCCAGCTTCACAGGAACGTCAGCTTCATCCAGCTTCACAGGACTCAGCTTCATCCAGCTTCAAAGGATACTCAGCGTCATCCAGCTTCACAGGACACACAGCTTTATCCGGCTTCACAGGATTCTTTGTTTCCAAGACACACAACATGTCTACTTCATTTATAGAGGAAACAAGTCACACAAGAATCGATTTACACAATCGATTACTAGACACCCAAAACGAGCTGCAAGGGAAAATCCAACAGCTCATAAAGAATTATGGCAAGGATTCTGTCGACCGACGCCACCGAGACGGCTATTATTCCGGTAAGCTAACTCAGTTAACCGATCTCTGGCAGCAGTTTTGCGAGCTAGATATAGAAGAAAGCAAACGGCAAAATGAGACTTCACTCGATGGTGAAGGGATTCATTCAACGAACGTAGCATTGATGGATCATAAAATAAAAGAGCCTGAAGATATATGTAGCCAATCAAGAACTAGCGACACTGACACTTCCGGTCGATAATCAACCGATTCATTGCAGTTGACTGAATTTTGTACTGCAAGAGAAAAACCAATTTATATAGAACCTACTTTTCATCAATTTAAAACCTACAATAAGCCTGACTTTTGTTCGACATTTCTAAACTTAACCAAGAAATATCTTAGTTTTGTTGCAGGAGGTCCACATACCATAGATGTGCCAAATGATCAATTTCTACGAGGGCACAATTTCAGTCCCCACGGTAAGCAGCATAAAGAAGATGTGAAGGACCTGAATCACAACCATAAACCGCCGCATTTGAAGGAAAGATCCTCCTCGGTCAAAGATTTGTTAGGTGCTTTCTATACAATTCGGCCAACGGCTGACCGACATCACGCCTTAATTGAGGGTACCCCTCAATGGGGGGGAGATTGTTCGTACCCAAAGGTACTCAACATGACCACACCCAACAAATCAAGCAGTAGCCAAGTTGGGAACAGTACCAGGCGCTCAGTAGCACTCACTGCAGATGAGAATTGCTGATCAGCATGTTATATGTCTCACTAACTAACCACTCGCCAATACAGTCAGCACATTTTGCAGTGTCAGCCGAGCCAACTACGCAAACTGCTACCATAATCATAATTCTCTGGCCTACTTTAGAATATAGCTTACTTCACTAATCATTACACTAAACTCCCGTGTTCCAAGTAGTATATAATAATGTATCAAATGAAGAATAAATCAGTTATCAACACACCTCATAACTCCGCGGTTCTTCTTCCTACCTCTCTGAATAGGGCTCGTAATACACTATCTCAACTAGCAGCTAACCACGTTAGCTCAACCTCAGCGCAGTTCAGCATCGCCTGTGCTCCGGCATCGCAGTAACCATCGTTACCATTGCCGTGATGCGATCGTCCTGCCAGCAAAGCGTCCCCGTGCCAGCGACACGCGGTGTGACCCAGAAGTGTCTACTTCGGTTAGGCACAAACAGATAATATTTCCTTGACTAAGATACGTAGGCTACTTCCGAGTTGTTGCGCGGTCGTGATTTCAACCCCTATTATGGGACGCATTAGAGCTAGCAGTCAGCGGTGAGGGCGTTGGCGTGAGGCCCATGATCTTGTCAATAAGCGTGCGCCTTCAGGCTTGTGCATGTGTCCCTTTTATTGCGCTTGTCAATGAGCGTGCGCCTTCAGGCTTGTGCATGTGCCCCTTTTATTGCGGTCAGGTAATGGACAGGTGCGCATGTTCGGGTAGCTCTTGCTTGAATCCCTTTTATGACATGTTTATGACCCATTTGTGGAAAGGAGAGAATCTTCGAGAATTTACCAGTTAAACGTTCTGGGGCGGAAACAAAAATGTGTGTTTGAAAATATTCCACATCTGAGAATCATTAACTTGTGATATCTATTTTATTGGGGTTTTTTTGATTTCTAAATTAATTTTACAATCACAGAAAATATTATTCCTCAACAAGATCGGACATGTTCCTCTAAGATAACCATCTTTGAATACTTTGGGTGTGCGACCTTTCTGACGTGCACAGCAACACCTGTGATAATGAGGCAAAAGGGTACGTGATCACACCTTTCCCCAACATGATCGGATATGTTCCTCTAAGATAACAACCTTTGGATACTATGGTTGTGCGACCTTTCTCACGTGCACCTTTTGCTAATTGCTATGCTAATTGTCCCAGAATCCGTCTTTCCCTACTACTTCTCTCCTTGGTCAAAAAAAACATTTTCGGTTGGATCCTAACAGGACCCATTCCTGCTCCAAGGAAAAATCAAAATTCCGTCCTTTTCCACGCGGATCTCCCACACGATTGACTCGTCCCTGGATAGGCTTCTCACCAAATTTTGGGAGGTGGAGGATCTGCCAGTAAAAGTGACAAAATCTTCAGATTTGACATGTGAGGAAAATTTTCTCCGGACGACTACGACAGACGATAACGGCAGGTATGTCGTAAGTCTTCCGTTTCGTGATCAAGAAAACGTGAAATCCACCCTCGATCACTCCAGATCCTCCGCGTTGTCGAAGTTCCAAAGAACCGAGCAACGCCTAAAGCGGGACAGTCAGCTCAAAACCAAATCTCGAATCTCGACCTCCATCACATGAAAGAAGTGCTCAAGCCGGAAAGTACAACCACCAAGCTACGTGTGGTTTTCAATGTCTCCAGCCCTTCAGAGAATGGGGTCAGTTTAAATGATATCCTTCATGCTGGCCCAGTCTTACAGTCCGATATAACTATCCAGATCCTGAAGTGGCGATATTTCCGATACGTCTACAGTGCCGATATCGAGAAAATGTATCGGCAGATATGGGTGGATCCGAAGCATTCCCCGTTCTAGCGCATCTAATTCCGCTACAGCAAGGGGCACATTCGAAATTTCGAATTACAGACTGTTACTTTTGGAGTCAATTGCGCGCCATTCCTAGCCATTCGAGTCCTGCAACAGCTGGCAACTGACGTGCAGCTCAGCCATCCAAGAGCGAGCAACGTCATTCAAAATCATATGTATGTAGACGATGTCCTTTCGGGAGCTGACTCCGCCGAGGACGCTAAGTTCTTTGTTTGCGAGCTACAAAGTGCTCTAGATTCCGCGGCCCTTCCATTAAGAAAATGGACCTCCAACCACAAAGAAATCTTAGCTCATATCCAAAGCGATCATCTTATGACAACAGACTTCCTCGAAATCGACACTGAGAGCACAGCCAAAACTCTCGGCGTACGCAGGAAGGCGACGTCCGACGAGTTCTTTTTCCCACCAGATTTAGCAACCGAAATCTCCCCCACGAAGCGCCAAGTGCTTTCCCAAATTGCCAAGCTGTTTGATCCAGCAGGCTGGCTCGCTCCATTTGTTGTGTGTGCCAAAATCTTTATGCAAGAGATTTGGCTCCAGGATCTAGGTTGGGACGATAAACTTCCAATTGAGCTGTGCCAAAGGTGGAACAGCTTTCTCCAGAGCTATTCGGTCCTAGACCAGGTCAGAATACCCAAATGGGTTTCCTTCCGTCCAGAGTTCCGCGTAGAGCATCACGGATTCTGTGACGCCTCGCAAAAGGCATACGGTGCTGCGATCTATGTGCGCGTAGAGGTGGGCCATAAGACGATGGTGACCTTGCTCACGGCCAAGACGCGTGTGGCGCCAGTCAAAACGGTGTCCCTACCCAGGCTGGAGCTATATGGGGCTCTCTCTTTGTCCGAGATGGCCGAAGTCATTCCTCATAATATGCAGAGGCTGACCTCAAAACTCCATTGTTGGACCTATTCCGCGATTGTGCTAGCATGGTTAGCCAAACCAGCGTGCCACTGGACAACGTTCGCTGCCAACAGCCAATTGGTCACACGTTCAATCCGAACATAATCCAGCTGATTTGGCTAGTCGAGGAGTTCCCCTTCAAGAGCTGGTGGATAACCCGCTTTGGTGGCATGGACCCACTTGGCTGCAACGTCCACGCGATCATTGGCCCAGCCAGGGAACCGACCTGCCGGTGACCGAGATCGAAAAGCGTGCCGTCAAAGCCCATGTGGCGTCTATGCCGACAGAAGATTTCCTGGATCGTTTTTCCAAATTAGATAGAGCATTGCGGGTCCTCGCGTATGTCCATCGATTTGTTCAGCGATGTCGACGACAATCACCGCTTTGAGGGGTCCGTCTAGAGGCCCAGGACATTGCCGCCGCGGAACAGCTCATGACAATTTGCACTCAGTGCAGGTATTTTCCTGAAGAATACCGCTGCTTGAGTCAGAAGCGTCCTGTGCCCGCGGCGAGTTCGATTCTCTCCCAGAACCCCTAGACAAGAAAGGTTTAATCAGGGCATGCGGCCGCGTAACGGTCTCCAAAAGTTTACGGTATGATGAACGACTTCCGATTATCCTACCTTACGAATGAGCACTCTCGCGGCTTCTGGTAAAATTCACGCACCTCATTTCATTACATGGTGGTAACCAGTTAGTGGTGCGTCTCACCCGGTCCAGATACTGGGTTCCGAGAATAAAGAACTTGGTGAAGGCAGTGGTTAGCTCCTGCAAGGTCTGCGTTATCCACAAAAAGAGATTGCAAGTCCAGATGATGGAAAGTTTTCCGAAAGAGCGAGTGTCTTTTTCCCGTTCACGTACACGGGGACGGACTACGCCGGCCCGTTTGATATTAAGAATTATACCGGAAGAGCTTGTCTCAATACAAAAGCGTATGTGTTGGTTTTCGTTTGTTTTTCTACAAAGGCCATCCATCTAGAGCCTACATCCGACTTAACGACTGAAAAGTTTCTTGCCGCTTTTGCTCGTTTCGTATGTAGAAGAGGGTGTCCTCGCCAAGTCCAGTCCGACAACGGAAAGACCTTCGTCGGCGTTTTCACCGTGCTTTCCCGAGACTTCCTGCAAGCCGTTAAGGAGTCTGTGACCGATGCGTATAGTCATCAGCAGCTCACCTGGCAATTCATTCCTCCTGGGGCACCCCATATGGGAGGCCTATGGAAAGCTGGTGTCAAGAGCTTCAAGACCTTGTTTTACAAGTCCACCGCTACACGGAAGTACACCTTTGAAGAGCTGTCCACCCTCCTAGCGAGAATCGAAACTTGTCTGAATTCCAGACCGCTATCTCCCATGTCCGAGGATCCAACTGATCTCTTAGCGTTGACACCAGGGCACTTTCTTGTTGGTGAACCTCTTCTATCCATAGTGGAACCTGAAGTAAAGGGCGAATCCAAGTCCATTCTGAACCGGTGGCAGCACTTAAAGTCTCTC
Organism: Drosophila subpulchrella; assembly: GCF_014743375.2. Lineage (NCBI taxonomy): Eukaryota > Metazoa > Arthropoda > Insecta > Diptera > Drosophilidae > Drosophila > Drosophila subpulchrella. Next base: position 1,608,205 of record NW_023665635.1, read on the forward strand.
CATCAGCAATTCCGCACTCGATGGAAGGATGAGTTCCTTAAGGAGCTCAACAAACGCAACAAGTGGCAAGTTCCCACAGAAAACCTGCGTGTCGGCGACATGGTCGTCATTAAGGCAGAAAATTTGCCCTCAAATGAGGGGCGACTCGGAAGAATAGACTCCGTTTTTCCGGGAACCGATGGCAATGTCCGCGTCGTCGACATTCGTACGGCGCGCGGCATTGTCAAACGTCCTGTGACCAAGGTGGTTCTTCTTCCAAGAGAGCCGTCCAAAACGACCTAGTAACGAGCCGCCTTTCATATACACCTTAGTCCGTAGCCATTATCCACGTCATTGCTAATCAGCCCTGTTGGTTTTTTTCTTATCCACACTCTAACCAGGAAAATGGCTTCCCGTCCAAGAAGCGCTCAGGCATTGGATAGCAGACGTACGAGAGGTACTCAGTCCTACCGATGCCGAGTCTGCCGCGGAATCTATCCTCTTCGGAAGTGTCAGAATTTCCTAAAGCTGAGCGCAGAGAAGCGCCTGCGGGCAGTTCTTATAAACAAGTACTGCGCCAACTGTCTCGCACACGAGCACTCTACTGGGAGCTGTCGTAGCGGTGACCGGTGCAGAACGTTCGACGAAGGTCGAAGGTCGACGAGGCCATCAAGCTGGAGGTGGTCCTCACCCCCATCCGTGCGCTCAGTGAGTGCGTAGTAAAGAAGTTTAGGGAGCTACCGCTCGCGGATGAGCGTTTCCATCGGCCCGCCACCATTTCCTTAATCCTGGGCTTAAGGCGTAGGCGACTGGCCGGGGTTCCGTCTCTTTTTGCACCGCTAGCGATTGCAAGGGGGCGGAATGTTCAGCCCCACTGTCCGGCGAATCTGCTCTGCACCGCTCTCTCGCTCTTCCGCTCTCCCGTTCTATTCCCTTTTCCCCTCCGTGAAGTCTCCGTTGCGCTTTGGAGCGCGGAACTCAGCTTAGACTTAAGCAGTTCGATTTTGGCAGTCATCATTGAATTAAACGCGGTCGCGGTGAACATGAAGTCTCATTTCTTTCGGTCAACGGGTTACTTCGCGTACCGAGTGGTTTTCTCCCCTACAGCTTAGACGCTTTCCGCCGCACCAGTAGCAAACCGCCGAAGCCCAGCGCAGCAGCCCGCCGACGCCGCCAGTTCCCGCCGCCGCCTAACACGCCATTCTACCAGAGCCGACGGTACCCCGCTACCCCCGGCGTACATATATCATAAAGTAAATAAACTAAAATAAGTGTCCAATAAGCTTAGGCACAGCTTGTTTTCTTTTCTTTCCCCACATATACACAAGTTTTATATAATGTACTTACAGTATGTGTTACTCCAATGTTTAAAACATCTAGAAATTTTCAAAAAATGGCCTTTTGTATTGTTTTTATAAGTTCGAAGTTCTTTGAATTATAGGATTCTGATGATTAATATCTCGAAACTGGGAAACATTCATGAACAGTATCTTAGCCTGCTGGGATTATCTAATGTAACTTTATGATATTATTAGCACACACAAATTTGGTATCTGCTTTACAGAGCTGCAACTAACATCGATCAATTTGTTTGTGGAGTGTATGATATCGGTTGATTGATTGTCTTTCAGCACTAATAAGAGCTAAGAAAAATTTCGTTAGCAAAATGAAAATATGTTCCACAAGTAGTACCAAGCGTTTAGAGATGACATCCAACTCGTTCCAAGTCTGGAAAAATTTAAGAAATTACAAACCTCGAAGACTGCAAATCTCGAAAGACTGCAATTTGGTTAACCAATACACATCACAATATTTTTTGGAACGATGGAGAAAACAGTTTTCCACAAACTCGAAAGTGTCTAAGGACAATTACAAGCGGAAAACAAATTATTTGTAAGGGTGTGGAAAAGAAACGATTTCTACAGACTTTTTTGGGAGTCGTCAGCTCATTAACATCGAGGAAATGGGCTGTCCGTCATTAAACAGGTTTAAATGAAAACGGTTTCCCTATTGTGAAACACACACAACAGGCGGGGTTTGTGCTCTTAACAATGCATACATTATTTTAAAATTTTTTAAAAGTAGCTCCAAAACAATAACATAATTTTTATACATCATTTTAAAGTTGAGACTAGATGTGTAAAAACCTACAAGAAAACAAAATTTAAAAAATTAAATTTCATGAGGAAATTGACCAATTTATTGAACAATTTAAAGAACAGATAATTGGTCAGCACTTTCAATACCTTCTAAACACAAAAACTATGTTCATGAATCGAGGTGGACATGATCTCAAAACTACGAATTATGGTGAACACTTTACACTTTGTAATCCTGAATTGACGTCGGAAACGTGCGCCTGCCTCTTCTATGCAAATCGCCGGAATGAAGTCAGAAAATTAATTTCAATATATAATCAAATCAAACATGTTCGCAATACCAAAATAAATGAATAAATGTATTATTATGCTACAAAATAAACTTCTGACCTTTTATTTCGAGTTAAAAGTACAGGTACGGAGAATGGATAATGTTCGTACCCAAAGGTACTCAACATGACCACACCCAACAAAACAAGCAGTAGCCAAGTTGGGAACAGTACCAGGCGCTCAGAAGCACTCACTGCAGATGAGAATTGCTGATCAGCATTTTATATGTCTCACTAGCTCACCGTTTCACCGACTCAACGGCACACTGACTCGCCAACTACGCAAACTGCTTCCATAATCATGATTCCCTGGCCTACTTTAGAATATAGCTTACTTCACTAATCATTACACTAAACTCCCGTGTTCCAAGTAGTATATAATAATGTATCAAATGAAGAATAAATCAGTTATCAACACACCTCATAACTCCGCGGTTCTTCTTCCTACCTCTCTGAATAGGGCTCGTAATACACTATCTCAACTAGCAGCTAACCACGTTAGCTCAACCTCAGCGCAGTTCAGCATCGCCTGTGGTCCGGCATCGCAGTAACCATCGTTACCATTGCCGCGACGCGATCGTCCTGCCAGGAAAGCGTCCCCGTGCCAGCGACAAGTGATCATTACCCCCTTGTCCCGCGGTGTGACCCAGAAGTGTTTACTTCGCTTAGGCACAAACATTGGTGACCCCGACGTGATTCTTTTCCAACAAAGGCGTCACAGCGTCACAAGATCGTCAGCTTAATCCAGCTTCACAGGATACGCTTCTTCTTCCAGCGTCACAGGAACTCAGCTTAATCCAGCTTCAGAGGATACGCTTCGTCATCCAGCGTCACAGGATCTTCAGCTTAATCCAGCTTTACAGGATACGCTTCTTCTTCCAGCGTCACAGGAACTCAGCTTCATCCAGCTTCACAGGATACGCTTATTCTTCCAGCGTCACAGGAACTCAGCTTAACCCAGCTTCACAGAAATCACAGCTTCATGCAGCTTCACAGGATACGCTTCTTCTTCCATCGTCACAGGAACTCAGCTTAATCCAGCTTCACAGGATACGCTCCGTCATCCAGCGTCACAGGATCGTTAGCTTTATCCAGCTTCACAGGAACGTCAGCTTCATCCAGCTTCACAGGACTCAGCTTCATCCAGCTTCAAAGGATACTCAGCGTCATCCAGCTTCACAGGACACACAGCTTTATCCGGCTTCACAGGATTCTTTGTTTCCAAGACACACAACATGTCTACTTCATTTATAGAGGAAACAAGTCACACAAGAATCGATTTACACAATCGATTACTAGACACCCAAAACGAGCTGCAAGGGAAAATCCAACAGCTCATAAAGAATTATGGCAAGGATTCTGTCGACCGACGCCACCGAGACGGCTATTATTCCGGTAAGCTAACTCAGTTAACCGATCTCTGGCAGCAGTTTTGCGAGCTAGATATAGAAGAAAGCAAACGGCAAAATGAGACTTCACTCGATGGTGAAGGGATTCATTCAACGAACGTAGCATTGATGGATCATAAAATAAAAGAGCCTGAAGATATATGTAGCCAATCAAGAACTAGCGACACTGACACTTCCGGTCGATAATCAACCGATTCATTGCAGTTGACTGAATTTTATACTGCAAGAGAAAAACCAATTTATATAGAACCTACTTTTCATCAATTTAAAACCTACAATAAGCCTGACTTTTGTTCGACATTTCTAAACTTAACCAAGAAATATCTTAGTTTTGTTGCAGGAGGTCCACATACCATAGATGTGCCAAATGATCAATTTCTACGAGGGCACAATTTCAGTCCCCACGGTAAGCAGCATAAAGAAGATGTGAAGGACCTGAATCACAACCATAAACCGCCGCAGTTGAAGGAAAGATCATCCTCGGTCAAAGATTTGTTAGGTGCTTTCTATACAATTCGGCCAACGGCTGACCGACATCACGCCTTAATTGAGGGTACCCCTCAACGGGGGGGAGAATGTTCGTACCCAAAGGTACTCAACATGACCACACCCAACAAATCAAGCAGTAGCCAAGTTGGGAACAGTACCAGGCGCTCAGTAGCACTCACTGCAGATGAGAATTGCTGATCAGCATGTTATATGTCTCACTCACTCACCACTCGCCAATACAGTCAGCACATTTTGCAGTGTCAGCCGAGCCAACTACGCAAACTGCTACCATAATCATAATTCTCTGGCCTACTTTAGAATATAGCTTACTTCACTAATCATTACACTAAACTCCCGTGTTCCAAGTAGTATATAATAATGTATCAAATGAAGAATAAATCAGTTATCAACACACCTCATAACTCCGCGGTTCTTCTTCCTACCTCTCTGAATAGGGCTCGTAATACACTATCTCAGCAGCATCGCCTGTGCTCCGGCATCGCAGTAACCATCGTTACCATTGCCGTGACGCGATCGTCCTGCCAGCAAAGCGTCCCCGTGCCAGCGACACGCGGTGTGACCCAGAAGTGTCTACTTCGGTTAGGCACAAACAGATAATATTTCCTTGACTAAGATACGTCGGCTACTTCCGAGTTGTTGCGCGGTCGTGATTTCAACCCCTATTATGGGACGCATTAGAGCTAGCAGTCAGCGGTGAGGGCGTTGGCGTGAGGCCCATGATCTTGTCAATGAGCGTGCGCCTTCAGGCTTGTGCACGTGTCCCTTTTATTGCGCTTGTCAATGAGCGTGCGCCTTCAGGCTTGTGCATGTGCCCCTTTAATTGCGGTCAGGTAATGGACAGGTGCGCATGTTCGGGTAGCTCTTGCTTGAATCCCTTTTATGACATGTTTATGACCCATTTGTGGAAAGGAGAGAATCTTAGAGAATTTACCAGTTAAACGTTCTGGGGCGGAAACAAAAATGTGTGTTTGAAAATATTCCACATCTGAGAATCATTAACTTGTGAGATCTATTTTATTGGGGTTTTTTTGATTTCTAAATTAATTTTACAATCACAGAAAATATTATTCCTCAACAAGATCGGACATGTTCCTCTAAGATAACCATCTTTGAATACTTTGGGTGTGCGACCTTTCTGACGTGCACAGCAACACCTGTGATAATGAGGCAAAATGGTACGTGATCACACCTTTCCCCAACATGATCGGATATGTTCCTCTAAGATAACAACCTTTGGATACTATGGTTGTGCGACCTTTCTCACGTGCACCTTTTGCTAATTGCTATGCTAATTGTCCCAGAATCCGTCTTTCCCTACTACTTCTCTCCTTGGTCAAGAAAACATTTTCGGTTGGATCCTAACAGGACCCATTCCTGCTCCAAGGAAAAATCAAAATTCCGTCCTTTTCCACGCGGATCTCCCACACGATTGACTCGTCCCTGGATAGGCTTCTCACCAAATTTTGGGATGTGGAGGATCTGCCAGTAAAAGTGACAAAATCTCCAGATTTGACATGTGAGGAAAATTTTCTCCGGACGACTACGACAGACGATAACGGCAGGTATGTCGTAAGTCTTCCGTTTCGTGATCCCGAAAACGTGAAATCCACCCTCGATCACTCCAGATCCTCCGCGTTGTCGAAGTTCCAAAGAACCGAGCAACGCCTAAAGCGGGACAGTCAGCTCAAAACCAAATCTCGAATCTCGACCTCCATCACATGAAAGAAGTGCTCAAGCCGGAAAGTACAACCACCAAGCTACGTGTGGTTTTCAATGTCTCCAGCCCTTCAGAGAATGGGGTCAGTTTAAATGATATCCTTCATGCTGGCCCAGTCTTACAGTTCGATATAACTATCCAGATCGTGAAGTGGCGATATTTCCGATACGTCTACAGTGCCGATATCGAGAAAATGTATCGGCAGATATGGGTGGATCCGAAGCATTCCCCGTTCTAGCGCATCTAATTCCGCTACAGCGAGGGGCACATTCGAAATTTCGAATTACAGACTGTTACTTTTGGAGTCAATTGCGCGCCATTCCTAGCCATTCGAGTCCTGCAACAGCTGGCAACTGACGTGCAGCTCAGCCATCCAAGAGCGAGCAACGTCATTCGAAATCATATGTATGTAGACGATGTCCTTTCGGGAGCTGACTCCGCCGAGGACGCTAAGTTCTTTGTTTGCGAGCTACAAAGTGCTCTAGATTCCGCGGCCCTTCCATTAAGAAAATGGACCTCCAACCACAAAGAAATCTTAGCTCATATCCAAAGCGATCATCTTATGACAACAGACTTCCTCGAAATCGACACTGAGAGCACAGCCAAAACTCTCGGCGTACGCAGGAAGGCGACGTCCGACGAGTTCTTTTTCCCACCAGATTTAGCAACCGAAATCTCCCCCACGAAGCGCCAAGTGCTTTCCCAAATTGCCAAGCTGTTTGATCCAGCAGGCTGGCTCGCTCCATTTGTTGTGTGTGCCAAAATCTTTATGCAAGAGATTTGGCTCCAGGATCTAGGTTGGGACGATAAACTTCCAATTGAGCTGTGCCAAAGGTGGAACAGCTTTCTCCAAAGCTATTCGGTCCTAGACCAGGTCGGAATACCCAAATGGGTTTCCTTCCGTCCAGAGTTCCGCGTAGAGCATCACGGATTCTGTGACGCCTCGCAAAAGGCATACGGTGCTGCGATCTATGTGCGCGTAGAGGTGGGCCATAAGACGATGGTGACCTTGCTCACGGCCAAGACGCGTGTGGCGCCAGTCAAAACGGTGTCCCTACCCAGGCTGGAGCTATATGGGGCTCTCTCTTTGTCCGAGATGGCCGAAGTCATTCCTCATAATATGCAGAGGCTGACCTCAAAACTCCATTGTTGGACCGATTCCGCGATTGTGCTAGCATGGTTAGCCAAACCAGCGTGCCACTGGACAACGTTCGCTGCCAACAGCCAATTGGTCACACGTTCAGTCCGAACATAATCCAGCTGATTTGGCTAGTCGAGGAGTTCCCCTTCAAGAGCTGGTGGATAACCCGCTTTGGTGGCATGGACGCACTTGGCTGCAACGTCCACGCGATCATTGGCCCAGCCAGGGAACCGACCTGCCGGTGACCGAGATCGAAAAGCGTGCCGTCAAAGCCCATGTGGCGTCTATGCCGACAGAAGATTTCCTGGATCGTTTTTCCAAATTAGATAGAGCATTGCGGGTCCTGGCGTATGTCCATCGATTTGTTCAGCGATGTCGACGACAATAACCGCTTTCCGGGGTCCGTCTAGAGGCCCAAGACGTTGCCGCCGCGGAACAGCTCATGACAATTTGCACTCAGCGCAGGTATTTTCCTGAAGAATACCGCTGCTTGAGTCAGAAGCGTCCTGTGCCCGCGGCGAGTTCGATTCTCTCCCAGAACCCCTAGACAAGAAAGGTTTAATCAGGGCATGCGGCCGCGTAACGGTCTCCAAAAGTTTACGGTATGATGAACGACTTCCGATTATCCTACCTTACGAATGAGCACTCTCGCGGCTTCTGGTAAAATTCACGCACCTCATTTCATTACATGGTGGTAACCAGTTAGTGGTGCGTCTCACCCGGTGCAGATACTGGGTTCCGAGAATAAAGAAGTTGGTGAAGGCAGTGGTTAGCTCCTGCAAGGTCTGCGTTATCCACAAAAAGAGATTGCAAGTCCAGATGATGGAAAGTTTTCCGAAAGAGCGAGTGTCTTTTTCCCGTTCACGTACACGGGGACGGACTACGCCGGCCCGTTTGATATTAAGAATTATACCGGAAGAGCTTGTCTCAATACAAAAGCGTATGTGTTGGTTTTCGTTTGTTTTTCTACAAAGGCCATCCATCTAGAGCCTACATCCGACTTAACGACTGAAAAGTTTCTTGCCGCTTTTGCTCGTTTCGTATGTAGAAGAGGGTGTCCTCGCCAAGTCCAGTCCGACAACGGAAAGACCTTCGTCGGCGTTTTCACCGTGCTTTCCCGAGACTTCCTGCAAGCCGTTAAGGAGTCTGTGACCGATGCGTATAGTCATCAGCAGCTCACCTGGCAATTCATTCCTCCTGGGGCACCCCATATGGGAGGCCTATGGAAAGCTGGTGTCAAGAGCTTCAAGACCTTGTTTTACAAGTCCACCGCTACACGGAAGTACACCTTTGAAGAGCTGTCCACCCTCCTAGCGAGAATCGAAACTTGTCTGAATTCCAGACCGCTATCTCCCATGTCCGAGGATCCAACTGATCTCTTAGCGTTGACACCAGGGCACTTTCTTGTTGGTGAACCTCTTCTATCCATAGTGGAACCTGAAGTAAAGGGCGAATCCAAGTCCATTCTGAACCGGTGGCAGCACTTAAAGTCTCTCCATCAGCAATTCCGCACTCGATGGAAGGATGAGTACCTTAAGGAGCTCAACAAACGCAACAAGTGGCAAGTTCCCACAGAAAACCTGCGTGTCGGCGACATGTTCGTCATTAAGGCAGAAAATTTGCCCTCAAATGAGGGGCGACTCGGAAGAATAGACTCCGTTTTTCCGGGAACCGATGGCAATGTCCGCATCGTCGACATTCGTACGGCGCGCGGCATTGTCAAACGTCCTGTGACCAAGGTGGTTCTTCTTCCAAGAGAGCCGTCCAAAACGACCTAGTAACGAGCCGCCTTTCATATACACCTTAGTCCGTAGCCATTATCCACGTCATTGCTAATCAGCCCTGTTGGTTTTTTTCTTATCCACACTCTAACCAGGAAAATGGCTTCCCGTCCAAGAAGCGCTCAGGCATTGGATAGCAGACGTACGAGAGGTACTCAGTCCTACCGATGCCGAGTCTGCCGCGGAATCTATCCTCTTCGGAAGTGTCAGAATTTCCTAAAGCTGAGCGCAGAGAAGCGCCTGCGGGCAGTTCTTATAAACAAGTACTGCGCCAACTGTCTCGCACACGAGCACTCTACTGGGAGCTGTCGTAGCGGTGACCGGTGCAGAACGTTCGACGAAGGTCGAAGGTCGACGAGGCCATCAAGCTGGAGGTGGTCCTCACCCCCATCCGTGCGCTCAGTGAGTGCGTAGTAAAGAAGTTTAGGGAGCTACCGCTCGCGGATGAGCGTTTCCATCGGCCCGCCACCATTTCCTTAATCCTGGTCTTAAGGCGTAGGCGACTGGCCGGGGTTCCGTCTCTTTTTGCACCGCTAGCGATTGCAAGGGGGCGGAATGTTCAGCCCCACTGTCCGGCGAATCTGCTCTGCACCGCTCTCTCGCTCTTCCGCTCTCCCGTTCTATTCCCTTTTCCCCTCCGTGAAGTCTCCGTTGCGCTTTGGAGCGCGGAACTCAGCTTAGACTTAAGCAGTTCGATTTTGGCAGTCATCATTGAATTAAACGCGGTCGCGGTGAACATGAAGTCTCATTTCTTTCGGTCAACGGGTTACTTCGCGTACCGAGTGGTTTTCTCCCCTACAGCTTAGACGCTTTCCGCCGCACCAGTAGCAAACCGCCGAAGCCCAGCGCAGCAGCCCGCCGACGCCGCCAGTTCCCGCCGCCGCCTAACACGCCATTCTACCAGAGCCGACGGTACCCCGCTACCCCCGGCGTACATATATCATAAAGTAAATAAACTAAAATAAGTGTCCAATAAGCTTAGGCACAGCTTGTTTTCTTTTCTTTCCCCACATATACACAAGTTTTATAATATGTACTTACAGTATGTGTTACTCCAATGTTTAAAACATCTAGAAATTTTCAAAAAATGGCCTTTTGTATTGTTTTTATAAGTTCGAAGTTCTTTGAATTATAGGATTCTGATGATTAATATCTCGAAACTGGGAAACATTCATGAACAGTATCTTAGCCTGCTGGGATTATCTAATTTAACTTTATGATATTATTAGCATACACAAATTTGGTATCTGCTTTACAGAGCTGCAAATAACATCGATCAATTTGTTTGTGGAGTGTATGATATCGGTTGATTGATTGTCTTTCAGCACTAATAAGAGCTAAGAAAAATTTCGTAAGCAAAATGAACTCGTTCCAAGTCTGGAAAAATTTAAGAAATTACAAACCTCGAAGACTGCAAATCTCGAAAGACTGCAATTTGGTTAACCAATACACATCACAATATTTTTTGGAACGATGGAGAAAACAGTTTTCCACAAACTCGAAAGTGTCTAAGGACAATTACAAGCGGAAAAAAAATTATTTGTAAGGGTGTGGAAAAGAAACGGTTTCTACAGACTTTTTTGGGAGTCGTCAACTCATTAACATCGAGGAAATGGGCTGTCCATCATTAAACAGGTTTAAAGGAAAACGGTTTCCCTATTGTGAAACACACACAACAGGCGGGGTTTGTGCTCTTAACAATGCATACATTATTTTGAAATTTTTTTAAAGTAGCTCCAAAACAATAACATAATTTTTATACATCATTTTAAAGTTCAGACTAGATGTGTAAAAACCTACAAGAAAACAAAATTTAAAAAATTAAATTTCATGAGGAAATTGACCAATTTATTGAACAATTTAAAGAACAGATAATAGGTCAGCACTTTCAATACCTTCTAAACACAAAAACTATGTTCATGAATCGAGGTGGACATGATCTCAAAACTACGAATTATAGTGAACACTTTACACTTTGTAATCCTGAATTGACGTCGGAAACGTGCGCCTGCCTCTTCTATGCAAATCGCCGGAATGAAGTCAGAAAATTAATTTCAATATATAATCAAATCAAACATGTTCGCAATACCAAAATAAATGAATAAATGTATTATTATGCTACAAAATAAACTTCTGACCTTTTATTTCGAGTTAAAAGTACAGGTACGGAGAATGGATAATGTTCGTACCCAAAGGTACTCAACATGACCACACCCAACAAAACAAGCAGTAGCCAAGTTGGGAACAGTACCAGGCGCTCAGAAGCACTCACTGCAGATGAGAATTGCTGATCAGCATTTTATATGTCTCACTAGCTCACCGTTTCACCGACTCAACGGCACACTGACTCGCCAACTACGCAAACTGCTTCCATAATCATGATTCCCTGGCCTACTTTAGAATATAGCTTACTTCACTAATCATTACCCTAAACTTCCGTGTTCCAAGTAGTATATAATAATGTATCAAATGAAGAATAAATCAGTTATCAACGCATCTCATAACTCCGCGGTTCTACTTCCTACCTCTGGGAATAGGGCTCGTAATACACTATCTCAACTAGCAGCTAACCACGTTAGCTCAACCTCAGCGCAGTTCAGCATTGCCTGTGGTCCGGCATCGCAGTAACCATCGTTACCATTGCCGCGACGCGATCGTCCTGCCAGGAAAGCGTCCCCGTGCCAGCGACAAGTGATCATTACCCCCTTGTCCCGCGGTGTGACCCAGAAGTGTTTACTTCGGTTAGGCACAAACATTGGTGACCCCGACGTGATTCTTTTCCAACAAAGGCGTCACAGCGTCACAGGATCGTCAGCTTAATCCAGCTTCACAGGATACGCTTCTTCTTCCAGCGTCACAGGAACTCAGCTTAATCCAGCTTCAGAGGATACGCTTCGTCATCCAGCGTCACAGGATCTTCAGCTTAATCCAGCTTTACAGGATACGCTTCTTCTTCCAGCGTCACAGGAACTCAGCTTCATCCAGCTTCACAGGATACGCTTATTCTTCCAGCGTCACAGGAACTCAGCTTAACCCAGCTTCACAGAAATCACAGCTTCATGCAGCTTCACAGGATACGCTTCTTCTTCCATCGTCACAGGAACTCAGCTTAATCCAGCTTCACAGGATACGCTCCGTCATCCAGCGTCACAGGATCGTTAGCTTTATCCAGCTTCACAGGAACGTCAGCTTCATCCAGCTTCACAGGACTCAGCTTAATCCAGCTTCAGAGGATACGCTTCGTCATCCAGCGTCACAGGATCTTCAGCTTAATCCAGCTTTACAGGATACGCTTCTTCTTCCAGCGTCACAGGAACTCAGCTTCATCCAGCTTCACAGGATACGCTTCTTCTTCCAGCGTCACAGGACACACAGCTTTATCCGGCTTCACAGGATTCTTTGTTTCCAAGACACACAACATGTCTACTTCATTTATAGAGGAAACAAGTCACACAAGAATCGATTTACACAATCGATTACTAGACACCCAAAACGAGCTGCAAGGGAAAATCCAACAGCTCATAAAGAATTATGGCAAGGATTCTGTCGACCGACGCCACCGAGACGGCTATTATTCCGGTAATCTAACTCAGTTAACCGATCTCTGGCAGCAGTTTTGCGAGCTAGATATAGAAGAAAGCAAACGGCAAAATGAGACTTCACTCGATGGTGAAGGGATTCATTCAACGAACGTAGCATTGATGGATCATAAAATAAAAGAGCCTGAAGATATATGTAGCCAATCAAGAACTAGCGACACTGACACTTCCGGTCGATAATCAACCGATTCATTGCAGTTGACTGAATTTTATAATGCAAGAGAAAAACCAATTTATATAGAACCTACTTTTCATCAATTTAAAACCTACAATAAGCCTGACTTTTGTTCGACATTTCTAAACTTAACCAAGAAATATCTTAGTTTTGTTGCAGGAGGTCCACATACCATAGATGTGCCAAATGATCAATTTCTACGAGGGCACAATTTCAGTCCCCACGGTAAGCAGCATAAAGAAGATGTGAAGGACCTGAATCACAACCATAAACCGCCGCAGTTGAAGGAAAGATCCTCCTCGTTCAAAGATTTGTTAGGTGCTTTCTATACAATTCGGCCAACGGCTGACCGACATCACGCCTTAATTGAGGGTACCCCTCAATGGGGGGGAGAATGTTCGTACCCAAAGGTACTCAACATGACCACACCCAACAAATCAAGCAGTAGCCAAGTTGGGAACAGTACCAGGCGCTCAGTAGCACTCACTGCAGATGAGAATTGCTGATCAGCATGTTATATGTCTCACTAACTCACCACTCGCCAATACAGTCAGCACATTTTGCAGTGTCAGCCGAGCCAACTACGCAAACTGCTACCATAATCATAATTCCGTGGCCTACTTTAGAATATAGCTTACTTCACTAATCATTACACTAAACTCCCGTGTTCCAAGTAGTATATAATAATGTATCAAATGAAGAATAAATCAGTTATCAACACACCTCATAACTCCGCGGTTCTTCTTCCTACCTCTCTGAATAGGGCTCGTAATACACTATCTCAACTAGCAGCTAACCACGTTAGCTCAACCTCAGCGCAGTTCAGCATCGCCTGTGCTCCGGCATCGCAGTAACCATCGTTACCATTGCCGTGACGCGATCGTCCTGCCAGCAAAGCGTCCCCGTGCCAGCGACACGCGGTGTGACCCAGAAGTGTCTACTTCGGTTAGGCACAAACAGATAATATTTCCTTGACTAAGATACGTCGGCTACTTCCGAGTTGTTGCGCGGTCGTGATTTCAACCCCTATTATGGGACGCATTAGAGCTAGCAGTCAGCGGTGAGGGCGTTGGCGTGAGGCCCATGATCTTGTCAATGAGCGTGCGCCTTCAGGCTTGTGCATGTGTCCCTTTTATTGCGCTTGTCAATGAGCGTGCGCCTTCAGGCTTGTGCATGGTCCCCTTTTATTGCGGTCAGGTAATGGACAGGTGCGCATGTTCGGGTAGCTCTTGCTTGAATCCCTTTTATGACATGTTTATGACCCATTTGTGGAAAGGAGAGAATCTTAGAGAATTTACCAGTTAAACGTTCTGGGGCGGAAACAAAAATGTGTGTTTGAAAATATTCCACATCTGAGAATCATTAACTTGAGAGATTTATATTATTGGGGTTTTTTTGATTTCTAAATTAATTTTACAATCATAGAAAATATTATTCCTCAACAAGATCGGACATGTTCCTCTAAGATAACCATCTTTGAATACTTTGGGTGTGCGACCTTTCTGACGTGCACAGCAACACCTGTGATAATGAGGCAAAAGGGTACGTGATCACACCTTTCCCCAACATGATCGGATATGTTCCTCTAAGATAACAACCTTTGGATACTATGGTTGTGCGACCTTTCTCACGTGCACCTTTTGCTAATTGCTATGCTAATTGTCCCAGAATCCGTCTTTCCCTACTACTTCTCTCCTTGGTCAAGAAAACATTTTCGGTTGGATCCTAACAGGACCCTTTCCTGCTCCAAGGAAAAATCAAAATTCCGTCCTTTTCCACGCGGATCTCCCACACGATTGACTCGTCCCTGGATAGGCTTCTCACCAAATTTTGGGAGGTGGAGGATCTGCCAGTAAAAGTGACAAAATCTTCCGATTTGACATGTGAGGAAAATTTTCTCCGGACGACTACGACAGACGATAACGGCAGGTATGTCGTAAGTCTTCCGTTTCGTGATCCCGAAAACGTGAAATCCACCCTCGGTCACTCCAGATCCTCCGCGTTGTCGCAGTTCCAAAGAACCGAGCAACACCTAAAGAGGGACAGTCAGCTGAAAGCCAAATACGACACCGTGATTCAAGAGTATCTCGACCTCCATCACATGAAAGAAGTCCGTCCTACCCATAATTCTGCCAGGTTTTACCTTCCGCATCATGCCGTGCTCAAGCCGGAAAGTACAACCACCAAGCTACGTGTGGTTTTCAATGTCTCCAGCCCTTCAGAGAATGGGGTCAGTTTAAATGATATCCTTCATGCTGGCCCAGTCTTACAGTCCGATATAACTATCCAGATCCTGAAGTGGCGATATTTCCGATACGTCTACAGTGCCGATATCGAGAAAATGTATCGGCTGATATGGGTGGATCCGAAGCATTCCCCGTTCTAGCGCATCTAATTCCGCAACAGCGAGGGGCACATTCGAAATTTCGAATTACAGACTGTTAGTTTTGGAGTCAATTGCGCGCCATTCCTAGCCATTCGAGTCCTGCAACAGCTGGCAACTGACGTGCAGCTCAGCCATCCAAGAGCGAGCAACGTCATTCGAAATCATATGTATGTAGACGATGTCCTTTCGGGAGCTGACTCAGCCGAGGACGCTAAGTTCTTTGTTTGCGAGCTACAAAGTGCTCTAGATTCCGCGGCCCTTCCATTAAGAAAATGGACCTCCAACCACAAAGAAATCTTAGCTCATATCCAAAGCGATCATCTTCTGACAACAGACTTCCTCGAAATCGACACTGAGAGCACAGCCAAAACTCTCGGCGTACGCAGGAAGGCGACGTCCGACGAGTTCTTTTTCCCACCAGATTTAGCAACCGAAATCTCCCCCACGAAGCGCCAAGTGCTTTCCCAAATTGCCAAGCTGTTTGATCCAGCAGGCTGGCTCGCTCCATTTGTTGTGTGTGCCAAAATCTTTATGCAAGAGATTTGGCTCCAGGATCTAGGTTGGGACGATAAACTTCCAATTGAGCTGTGCCAAAGGTGGAACAGCTTTCTCCAGAGCTATTCGGTCCTAGACCAGGTCAGAATACCCAAATGGGTTTCCTTCCGTCCAGAGTTCCGCGTAGAGCATCACGGATTCTGTGACGCCTCGCAAAAGGCATACGGTGCTGCGATCTATGTGCGCGTAGAGGTGGGCCATAAGACGATGGTGACCTTGCTCATGGCCAAGACGCGTGTGGCGCCAGTCAAAACGGTGTCCCTACCCAGGCTGGAGCTATGTGGGGCTCTCTTTGTCCGAGATGGCCGAAGCCATTCCTCCTAATATGCAGAGGCTGACCTCAAAACTCCATTGTTGGACCGATTCCGCGATTGTGCTAGCATGGTTAGCCAAACCAGTGTGCCATTGGACAACGTTCGCTGCCAACAGCCAATTGGTCACACATTCAATCCGAACATAATCCAGCTGATTTGGCTAGTCGAGGAGTTCCCCTTCAAGAGCTGGTGGATAACCCGCTTTGGTGGCATGGACCCACTTGGCTGCAACGTCCACGCGATCATTGGCCCAGCCAGGGAACCGACCTGCCGGTGACCGAGATCGAAAAGCGTGCCGTCAAAGCCCATGTGGCGTCTATGCCGACAGAAGATTTCCTGGATCGTTTTTCCAAATTAGATAGAGCATTGCGGGTCCTCGCGTATGTCCATCGATTTGTTCAGCGATGTCGACGACAATCACCGCTTTCCGGGATCCGTCTAGAGGCCCAGGACGTTGCCGCCGCGGAACAGCTCATGACAATTTGCACTCAGCTTGAGTCAGAAGCGTCCTGTGCCCGCGGCGAGTTCGATTCTCTCCCAGAACCCCTAGACAAGAAAGGTTTAATCAGGGCATGCGGCCGCGTAACGGTCTCCAAAAGTTTGTGGTATGATGAACGACTTCCGATTATCCTACCTTACGAATGAGCACTCTCGCGGCTTCTGGTAAAATTCACGCATCTCATTTCATTACATGGTGGTAACCAGTTAGTGGTGCGTCTCACCCGGTCCAGATACTGGGTTCCGAGAATAAAGAACTTGGTGAAGGCAGTGGTTAGCTCCTGCAAGGTCTGCGTTATCCACAAAAAGAGATTGCAAGTCCAGATGATGGAAAGTTTTCCGAAAGAGCGAGTGTCTTTTTCCCGTTCACGTACACGGGGACGGACTACGCCGGCCCGTTTGATATTAAGAATTATACCGGAACAGCTTGTCTCATTACAAAAGCGTATGTGTTGGTTTTCGTTTGTTTTTCTACAAAGGCCATCCATCTAGAGCCTACATCCGACTTAACGACTGAAAAGTTTCTTGCCGCTTTTGCTTGTTTCGTATGTAGAAGAGGGTGTCCTCGCCAAGTCCAGTCCGACAACGGAAAGACCTTCGTCGGCGTTTTCACCGTGCTTTCCCGAGACTTCCTGCAAGCCGTTAAGGAGTCTGTGACCGATGCGTATAGTCATCAGCAGCTCACCTGGCAATTCATTCCTCCTGGGGCACCCCATATGGGAGGCCTATGGAAAGCTGGTGTCAAGAGCTTCAAGACCTTGTTTTACAAGTCCACCGCTACACGGAAGTACACCTTTGAAGAGCTGTCCACCCTCCTAGCGAGAATCGAAACTTGTCTGAATTCCAGACCGCTATCTCCCATGTCCGAGGATCCAACTGATCTCTTAGCGTTGACACCAGGGCACTTTCTTGTTGGTGAACCTCTTCTATCCATAGTGGAACCTGAAGTAAAGGGCGAATCCAAGTCCATTCTGAACCGGTGGCAGCACTTAAAGTCTCTCCATCAGCAATTCCGCACTCGATGGAAGGATGAGTACCTTAAGGAGCTCCACAAACGCAACAAGTGGCAAGTTCCCACAGAAAACCTGCGTGTCGGCGACATGGTCGTCATTAAGGCAGAAAATTTGCCCTCAAATGAGGGGCGACTCGGAAGAATAGACTCCGTTTTTCCGGGAACCGATGGCAATGTCCGCGTAGTCGACATTCGTACGGCACGCGGCATTGTCAAACGTCCTGTGACCAAGGTGGTTCTTCTTCCAAGAGAGCCGTCCAAAACGACCTAGTAACGAGCCGCCTTTCATATACACCTTAGTCCGTAGCCATTATCCACGTCATTGCTAATCAGCCCTGTTGGTTTTTTTCTTATCCACACTCTAACCAGGAAAAGGGCTTCCCGTCCAACAAGCGCTCAGGCATTGGATAGCAGACGTACGAGAGGTACTCAGTCCTACCGATGCCGAGTCTGCCGCGGAATCTATCCTCTTCGGAAGTGTCAGAATTTCCTAAAGCTGAGCGCAGAGAAGCACCTGCGGGCAGTTCTTATAAACAAGTACTGCGCCAACTGTCTCGCACACGAGCACTCCACTGGGAGCTGTCGTAGCGGTGACCGGTGCAGAACGTTCGACGAGGCCATCAAGCTGGAGGTGGTCCTCACCCCCATCCGTGCGCTCAGTGAGTGCGTAGTAAAGAAGTTTAGGGAGCTACCGCTCGCGGATGAGCGTTTCCATCGGCCCGCCACCATTTCCTTAATCCTGGGCTTACGGCGTAGGCGACTGGCCGTGGTTCCGTCTCTTTTTGCAACGCTAGCGATTGCAGGGGAGCGGAATGTTCAGGCCCACTGTCCGGCCCCCGGCCCCGCTATTCAACTGCACCGCTATCCAACTGCACCGCTCTCTCGCTCTTCCGCTCTCCCACTCTGTTCCCTTTTCCCCTCCGTGAAGTCTCCGTTGCGCATTGGAGCGCGGAACTCAGCTTAGACTTAAGCAGTTCGATTTTGGCAGTCATCATCAGTCTCTGATTAGCATTCGTTGTAGTCAGACGTGTTTTCTTTTCGCTATGAATTCTTATTAGTTCTCCGAGTGCAATGCTGAAGTTACAGGAGCGCAGCTTCGCGGTTTTGAGGCGGTTCGTTGCTCATCGCTTTGCCGTCGTACTTTTCACACTGCATGTGTTGATCTCCCGGAGGATGCTATTAGATTATTAACAAATATGCCGAATTTACTCTGGCAGTGTGATCGCTGTGTTGTGAGTAATGATTCACACTCCAAAATCGATGAAGTAATGGAAGAACTTCATGACCTGAAGAGTCTATACATGGATTTAAACTCAAAGTTTCTGAAGGCTTTTCCCAATTCTACCACTGACAATAGTAATGTCAGTCAGCGTAAAAAAGGGGTAAATCCATTGGCTCCATCTTCTTCAATTGATCGTCAAGCCAACCACGCAGACCTGATACCCCCCGCAACAGTTTCTACTGCCGTTTCCTAGCAAAGAATAACAGGAACAAGAGGCAAATAGTTGGTCAAGCTCCTAGTTGTGAACTACTCGAAGTTGTGCCGATTCAGAGCGCACGTAAAATCTGATTCTGTGTGTGAATATGTTGCAAATAAGCTAGGTGTGGATACCGCCACCATAATTTGCAAGCCTTTAGTCAAAAATGGTGTAGATGTTGCTACACTGGAATTCGTCAATTTCAAATTAGGAATACCTGAGCAGCACTTTCAGACTGTGTTTAGTGATGCGTTCTGGCCCAATCCAATCAAGGTCAGTCGATTCATCCACAGGGATAGGCCTATTGTTGATAGAAACGTTCTGGATTTGCACAATCATCATACATCGGACTCAAAAAACTCCCAATAATCGGCGCCTCTGGTGTCGATTTGACTACGGCAAATTTTTATAATCCTCTTCCTCATCTTCATGCTACTTATTCGCAATGTCAACGTCCGCTGGATTCGATGTCGCTAGCTGCTACCATTACTCTCTCATACGCCTCTCCCAGTGCACTCTTAAGTATTGGGCGCCCGTCACTCCCAAATCAAAAACATCATCAGCTTGATTTTTCCTTTTTTGTTCTGTCTAACCTTCATCAAACGCTCACTGGAGAGGCGTTGTCACCAGATTCCATTAAGATTCCCGCTCTAAGCGCGCTCTTCGGAGATGTGCACTCATCACATTCAAAACAACATCGGCATCAGCTGGATTTGTCGTTGTCTATTTCGCGCGACGTTTGTCAAACGCTCTCTGGAGAGCTGCTCTCATCATATTTCATCAAGATTCCCGCTCTAAGCGCGCTCTTCGGAGTTGTGCGCTCATCACCGTCAAACAAACAACAACGTCAGCTGGAGTTGTCGTTGTCTGCTTTGCGCGACATTCGTCAAACGCTGATCGATGAGGCGCTCTCATCATATTCCATCACGCTTCTCCCTCTAAGCGCGCTCTTTGGGGATGTGCATGCATCACAAGCAGAGCCGCTCTCATTATACTTCATCAAGATTCCTGCTCTGAGCGCGCTCGTCGGAGTTGTGCGCTTATCACAATTGAACCAACAACAACGTCAGCTGGAGTTGTCGTCTGATTTGTGTTACGTTCGTCTAATGGTCACAAAAACCCAACGGCTGGAGCTTTCGTAATTTGCTTTGAGTGATACTCGTGATCACAGTTTCATTTCCTTATTACCGCGCTCCTCTCTGACGCTACGAAATTGCTTGGATTTATCATCGACTGCTTTGTGTCGCTCTTCCCGATGGCAGCATCAACAACAACATTGTCCATCTCTCCTCAGCTTGGATAGATATGCTCTGTTAACGGCGACATTGCCATCGCTCTTAAGAACTAGTTGCTCTTTACTAAAAATATCTAGCAAACTTCAGGAATGCATCGATCCTAGTGTGCATGATAAAATTCGCATTAAAATCACTACATTACTGAGGGCGATCTGCGGGCCTACAACATTGGGAACGCAAGAACAAATACTTCCTTGGGCATTGGACTATGATGCCTTAAATGCGAATCCGGAGATTGTTGATCGTGCTATTGTGAGTACGGCCCCACTAAAAATTTATTTTCAAAACATCTCCGGGATGCGGACAAAGGCGGAGCAAGTATACCTTGCCACATCCCAATGCGAGCTTGATGTTATAGTTTTTGTTGAAACTTGGCTCAACATAAGCTTTTACTCAAATGAATTCTTCGACTCCAATTTGTACCATGTGTTCCGCAAAGACAGAGATAGCACTAAAACTCACTGTGCTAGAAGGGGGCGGTGTAATTGTTGCTGTTCGCTGCAATTTGCGCTCCTTATCAATTGGGCTTCTCGTTGAAGATACCCTTCTTGATCAAGTTGCGGTGTCGATAATTGGAGAATCGGAATCGCTGCAAATTGTGGTGTCATACATACCATCGAATGGTTCATATAAACTTTACAAGGCTCATCTGGAAAACATTACCGATATCTACAATAATCTGCAGGACCATCAACATATCTGTGTGATTGGAGACTTTAATCTATCATCCCTCGTTTGGTCTCAGGATCCGGAACATCACTCTTCACTGCCAAGCAACATACATCAACCACACGAGATTCTTTTCATCGATGATACTTTCAGTATGGGCTTAATACAAGTCAATAATATATTCAAAAACTTACATAAAATTCTAGATTTAGTATTCGTTAGCGCTGATATTAACTTTTCTTTAGTCCAATGTAATTCACCTATAAGCAATTGTGATATCCATCATAGACCATTGCTACTAGGTACAAACTTTTACAGTTTTGCGCCTTCAGCTGAATATTCAACTATATTTAATTTCAATGAAACCAGCCTTTGTGCCATCAGAAATGAGATCTCTGCCATTAACTGGGAGTCAGTTTTATCACATGTCAGTTTGGAGTCGTGTTATGACACTTTTTTAGTTGTTATTTTAAACATCATTAAGAACAATGCTCGAGAAAGGGTCCACAATTCGTTTAAGTTGCCATGGTATACGAAAGGTTTGAAAAAGCTTAAAAATTTTCGAAATAAATTCTATAAAAGGTTTTTAGTTACACAGGATCCTGGTGATTGGAATAGACACTTGCAGCACAAACGAGAATTTGAATTTCTAAATAAATTTCTTTACAATCAGTATATAGCGAGTGTTGAAAACGGGCTAAAAAGTAATCCCAACTCTTTTTGGCGATTCATCAATTCAAAGAAGAACGCTTCTTCAGTCTTATCTGCTATGTTCCTAGGGAATTTATCTTCCCATTCAAATACAGAAACTGCAAATCTCTTGGCCTCTTATTTTAAGGCTAATTTTGAGCCAACAGCAGCCTGGAATGATTCTCAAACCTTATATGCGATCACTCCTCTATTGAATTTAGGTAGTTTAACCGTGCTAGAAGAGAATATTCATAGGGCTGTGGAAGACGTTGATGATTCTTACACTCCGGACTGTGATGGGATTCCGGCCTACCTTCTGAAACATTGTATAGAGGTGCTATGCGTTCCACTAAAAATTCTGTTTGATAAATCATTTTCTAGTGGACACTTTGCGGACAGATGGAAAGTCGCATCCGTGACTCCAATTTTAAAATCAGGGCCGAAGAATAACATTGCCAATTACAGGCCTATAGCAAAGATCAGTAATATTGCTAAACTCTTCGAACGTGTTGTTGCCCATAAAACATATATAAGCACTTCTCAGCATGGTTTTGTAGCAGGTCGGTCAACTTCGACTAATCTTGCCGTTTTCAGCAACTATTGCATTCATGCCTTTGATATGCGATCTCAGGTTGATGCTATTTACACTGATTTTGCGAAAGCCTTTGACAAAGTTAGCCACAGTGCCCTACTGGCAAAACTGGCCCGCTTCGGTATACATTCGGCATTACTAAATTGGATAAAATCATATTTACACCATCGACTTTATAGAGTTAATATTAATGGAAAATTCTCGGATTCCTATTTGGCAACCTCTGGCCTCCCTCAGGGGAGTGCTATGGGACCTCTGCTTTTCATAATTTTCATTAATGATGTGAGGTTCTGTCTATCTTCAGAGTGTCTCCTGTATGCAGATGATTTAAAAATTTTTAAGTCTATTAAATTAGCGACAGACTCCCAATTGGTTCAACATGACTTAGATTCGTTGAGCTCTTGGTGTAGCCGAAATTCGCTTCCTCTTAACATAAGCAAGTGCTTCTATGTCACTTACAGTAAATCCGTATACAATTTCGTCACATCCTATAATATCAATGGTCAACCTCTACAACTGCGGCAGGAATCCTTGGATCTAGGAGTGTTGTTTGATTCGAAATTTAAGTTTGCAGCACACTTCGATTACATCATGCCCAGGGCCTATGCTATGTTTGGATTTGTGAAACGGAACGCATCACTATTCACGGATCCCTACACCAGAGTTGCGCTTTATTTTGCATTTGTCCGATCTAAACTAGAATATACGTCTCTTATTTGGAATCGCTTCTCTACCACTCATGGAAACAGAATAGAACGACTACAGAAACAATTTTTAAAAATTCGCTTTGTTGCCGCTAAGGTTTTTGGACCCTACCCCTTCATAACACCAGCAATGTAGGCTTGTTCACCTACCATCCCTTGAGCATCGTAGAAGTAT
Source organism: Drosophila subpulchrella (assembly GCF_014743375.2). Taxonomy (NCBI): domain Eukaryota; kingdom Metazoa; phylum Arthropoda; class Insecta; order Diptera; family Drosophilidae; genus Drosophila; species Drosophila subpulchrella. The sequence continues at coordinate 1,631,312 of NW_023665635.1, forward strand.
CCTCGCCATTTGCTTCATTTCTGATTTGGTGGATGGTAGTATCGACTGTCCAGAACTACTCTCGAATGTTGGTTTTCACGCCCCGTCTAGACAACTTCGGAATTTTGATCCCTTTTTTCTCGAGCTACGGCGGACAAATTATTCCCAAAATGAGCCCCTCTATAGGGCCTTATATGAGTCTAACGCAATTCCAATTGATATGCAATTGGACTACTTCTCAAGTAAATCAACTCTTAAGCATAGGTTAGTCAATTATTTTGTAAATTTTAGTACGTAAGATAAGTTGTTGAATTGTACAAGTAGCCAGTAAAGGAATTCCGTTGGCGAAATAAATAAATAAATAAATAAATAAATCATTGAATAAACCGCGGTCGCGGTGAACATGAAGTCTCATTTCTTTCGGTCAACGGGGCACTTCGCGTATCGAGAGGTTTTCTCCCCTACAGCTTAGACGCTTTCCGCCGCACCAGTAGCAAGCCGCCGAAGCCCAGCGCAGCAGCCCGCCGACGCCGCCAGTTCCCGCCGCCGCCTCCCACGCCGTTCTACCAGAGCCGACGGTACCCCGCTACCCCCCGGCGTACATATATCATAAAGTAAATAAACTATAATAAGTGTCCAATAAGCTTAGGCACAGCTTGTTTTCTTTTCTTTCCCAACATATCCTGTTGTGTGAAACTCCTTGTGTTGAAAATGTTAATAATCTTTATCCATTTATTGAGAACACATCCTTTCGAGTAGTTTTATTATATTCTTTATTTATTTGGTTTGCATGATTGGAGCAGCGTTAATGCCGCTTCCAACGTCAAGTTGTTTCTGATTTTACAATTTGCCTTAGGATCTAAGTAAGCCTAATTCTCGTTGCTGCGCTGCTTACAGTTGGGCGGCAGAGAGTTGGCTATGTATATCTTATGTATATAAAGTGTATTTAATTATGCTCTCTTTGGCTGGAGCGCGAGGGCATGTGTATGTACTTGAGTTTGGCTGAGCGGCCGGCGTGTGCAACAGAATGCTGACACTTGCACTTTCTTTGAGCGCGCCGATCGACTCATGTTTCGGCCACTTAGGGTTTTTGACCGAGCCTTTTGTTTATAAAAACAATGCAACAAAGTGTTACAGTGTGTTTGTTTCAAGTACTCTTGGTACAGTAGATATTCGATATAAGTGCATACTACATCTCCCTCCTTTTGAAAAATAACGTAATATTATGAAGTTATTTTGTTAATATATTTTACTTAAAGGAATATTTTTTTTTTTGTTTTTAATCTTTTTTTTTTTTAAATTTCTTACTTATTTTTTTTTTAAAGAGAATGGAATTGGGAATAATATACGTATTAAAAGAAGAAGTATTTTTAAACATGGAGTGTAAAAGTATTTCTAAACATGGTTACACTCATAAGTATTTCTAAACATGGCCATGTTAAATGCAATTATGAAATAAACATTAGTAGTAGGGAAAGACGGGTTCTGGGACAATTAGCATAATCCAATAAATTAACTGATTTTAATGGGCTTTGAAGTCATAAAAATGTCGCGATCATGTCTATAAAGAGTATACTTAATTGCCCCCATCGCCCCCACATCCCCATGTGACAATATTGATCATGTATCCTTCCCCTCATTATGTGCAATTAATAGTCAGGTGAGAAAGGTGCACGTGAGAAAGGTCGCACAACCATAGTATCCAAAGGTTGTTATCTTAGAGGAACATATCCGATCATGTTGGGGAAAGGTGTGATCACGTACCCTTTTGCCTCATTATCACAGGTGTTGCTGTGCACGTGTGAAAGGTCGCACACCCAAAGTATTCAAAGATGGTTATCTTAGAGGAACATGTCCGATCATGTTGGGGAATAATGTTTCCTATGATTGTAAAACTAATTTAGAAATCAAAAGAACCCCAATAAAATAAATCTCACAAGTTAATGATTCTCAGATGTGGAATATTTTCAAATACACATTTTTGTTTCCGCCCCAGAACGTTTAACTGGTAAATTGTCTAAGATTCTCTCTTTTCCACAAATGGGTCATAAACATGTCATAAAAGGGATTCAAGCAAGAGCTACCCGAACATGCGCACCTGTCAATTACCTGACCGCAATAAAAGGGACACATGCACAACCCAGAAGGCGCACGCTCATTGACAAGATCATGGGCCTCACGCTAACGACCTCATACGAGCTCATACGACGTTCCCATAATAGGGGTTGAAATCACGACCGCGCAACAGCTCGCAAGTAGCCGACATATCTCAGTCAAGGAAATATTTTCCATTCTCCGTACCTGTAATTTTAACTCGAAATAAAAAGTCAGAAGTTTATTTTGGTACTGCGAACATGTTTTATTATGTTATTTAATCATTTTCATTCTTTTTTCTAGATTATAGTATTTATTCATAATGTTGAGTGCTTCCTTTTTGTAATCCGAAATTCGATGGCATACACAAGTATCAACTCCCTCAGTGGCTGCATCATTGCTCCACACGCAGGTGTCCATATGATTTCCATGAATAGATGTTTTTATATTACCTCGTTCACATTCAAAGAGTTTTGATTGTATGAAGTGGAGCCGTACATAGTGTGCATTGAACAGAATTCCGTCAAATACATTCAAAAAGTTATTTATTTTAACTGAATGCATGTTGTCTATCTAAGTCAACAATCTCGTCTTACCCTTTTAAATATGCTTACACGATTTATAAGGAAACTTCTACAGGTTTTCATCTTCTTCTTTTACCCAAAAAATATGCATTCTCGAAATTCAACAAATGAAAATCTTTGATTTTTCCTCTTCTTTTACCCAAAAATGTGCATTCTCGAAATTCAACAAATGAAAATCTTTGTTTTTTCCCTAACTCGAAATGATTTTTTCCAAACTGTCCCCTATTGGCTACCTGAGTATGATGGTGTGTCTAAAAAATGACCTTTCCTTTCCCACCTGCAGCAAAGTATGTGCGACCTCTTCTAACCAACACTCTCCTTTATTCTATGATTTTGTGTCTCCTTTATCGATTTGATGGTGTCCTATTGGTTACACTTGTATCAAATATTTTTCAAAATCAATACTTCTCATCTCTTCTAACCAATGAATAGTCGATGTAACCTACTAGAATTGCCTATATTGTTTTCAAATTTAAAAAAATCTTAAGTATGCATCTCTCATCTTCAATATTATCGTTCACGCCCACTTCAAACACTATAAATGATCGAGGACAACACTTAGTCTACCAAAAATAGTCTTGAAGTGGGATACTCTGCTACGTCAAACACAACTTGAGTAAAAGTGAAAAAAGTGATCGTGAAAAAAGAATTTTACTAAAACGAATAAAATAAAAATGAATAACCAAAACCAGTTTTGTCAATCCTGCAAGTGTTTCTTGCTAAAGAATAAGTGGGCAAATCATGTCCGTTCGGAGTTGCATAAGCGAAATGCAATTCAACCCCTTGACGGAAGAGTCAAAAAAATTTCTGAGGGATTCAAGGGAAGAATACTACATTACATGTATGTAAACGATGGATCGGACTTGATCTTACCAGAGAGTTTCTTGAGTGAAGCTGGATTGTCCCTGCTACCTCATCTCAGCATTCTGTTAGAAAGTTATACTTCAGCAAAAGTCAACTTTGAACTGTTTGCAGAGTATATTCTTTTTAAAGATGAATCTGAAGAAATTGATATGAAAAGTTTTCAAAGTAAAATGACGATCATGAACAAAGATTCTGACTTAGAAAATATCTTCCATGAACATACCATGGAAATAATTTCAAAAACACAAGAATTTCAAGAGAGAGATAGTGGATGGTCTCTTATAAAATTGATTCGCTTGGAAATGAATGTGAATCATTATACACCGATGGCTGGTTCATCTTTCATACCACTACCTCGTTTCCTTTTAACGAAAAAAGCAATAGTTAACGTTTGTAACGAAAATGACCACTATTGTTTTAAATGGGCTTTGATTTCTGCCTTGAAAATTGTTAACAGGCCGCAAAGATGTTCGGCATATAATATTGATATATCGCTGGAGATAATTCGAATAAGTGATGAAATAATATTAGATTTCACAGGGTTGACTTTCCCCCTTAAAATAAAATGTATAAAAAATTTTTTAAAGAAGAATACTCATATGAGTTTAAACGTATTCGGATATAATGAAGAGACGAGGGAAATAATTGGACCACTTTTTCAATCGAAAGTGGAAAAGCCTCTTCATATCAATATGATGTTTTTGGAAGAAGGTGGAAATGGACATTACATGTACATTAAAAATATTTCAAGGTAAATTCTTTTATTCATTTTTATCTCTTTTAAGCAATTAAATAATTTGTATATATTTCTCTTTCAAAGACTAATGACTGCTCAGAGAGGAAATCAGAAGAGGGCGCAATATTTCTGCAATGTGTGTTTAAATTTTTCCAAAACTGAGGAAGCTGCATTGAAACACAAAACGCTCTGCAGTAAAAAGGTCTCAAAGATGCCACACCCCCAGAATAATACATTGGAATTTACCCAGGTTCAACATTAGCTTCAAGTTCCATTCGTTGTCTACGCGGATTTTGAATGCATTCTGGAACCGAAAAATCTTGAAGTGAGCCCTAAATTATTTAATATTAATGAACATATTCCAATATCATATGCGTATTATATAAAGTGTGCTTTTGATTCTAGACTAGATAAATTTGTTTTAGAAACAGGAAAAAATTCGGGAGTAAGTTTCGTAGATTCATTGATAAAAAATCTAACTAAATTGAGTGATGACTACTTAAATAAAATAGTTCCTATGAGAATGACTTTGGATGACCAGAAAATATTTGATAATTCATTGAATTGTTCTATTTGTCAGAAAGATTTAGGGACTGATAGGGTTAGAGATCATTGTCATTTCACAGGTCGCATTAGAGGTGCAGCCCACTCTAAGTGTAACTTGGATTATAAAGTTAACAAATTCATACCAGTATTTTTTCATAATTTTTCAAAATACGACTGCCATTTGTTTATTCAAGAGTTGGGAAAGATTCCCGGTGAAATTTCCGTAATACCAATAAATAAGGAAAACTATATTTCTGTCTCGAAGAAAATAAAAAGTTTAAGTGGAAATAGTTTTGAAATTCGTTTTCTCGATACATATAGATTTATGCCATCAAGTTTAGATTCCCTAGCTTCTAATTTAGTTGACGATCAATTGAACACTGTAAAATCGTTTTTCAGTAATGATATAGAATTTCGACTAATGCGTAAGAAGGGTATATTTCCCTATGAATATTTAGATTCCGCCAGTAGACTCGAGGAAACTTCCCTCCCACCAAGGGAAGCATTCTATAGTAATTTAACGGAAAGAGAATGCTCTCAGGAAGATTATGATCAAGCTCTTAAAGTTTGGTCGCATTTCTCTTGTTCCACTCTTAAAGATTATTTAGAATTATATTTAAAAACAGATGTATTTCTTTTAACCGACATTTTTGAAAACTTCCGAAAAATTTGTATGCAAATTTATTCACTTGACCCAGCTCAGTATTTTACGACACCAGGTCTATCTTGGGAGGCAATGTTGAAGTCTACAAATATTCAACTTGAATTGCTGACAGATATAGATATGTATAGATTTATTCAAAGTAGCATTCGAGGTGGTTTAGTTCAATGTTGTCATAGATATACAAAAGCAAATAACAAATATTTGTCAGATTATGATTCCTCGAAGGAGTCTTCATTTTTAATGTATGTAGATGCGAATACCTTGTATGGTTGGGCAATGTCACAACCTTTACCATATAAAGATTTTAAGTGGATGTCTACCACAGACATAGACAATTTTGATATTAATAATATTCCAATCGATAGCAAATACGGTTATTTTTTGGAAGTGGACTTAATATATCCATACCGTTTACATGATCTTCATAATGATCTTCCATTTTGTCCGTCAAATTGTCTGGCCTCAAAAGAGGATAAGGTAAAAAAATTAATTGCTGACCTGGGAAATAAGAAAAATTATGTAATACATTATCGGAATTTGCAACAATGTATACAGAATGGGTTAGTATTGAAAAAAATCCATAGAGGTGTTCAGTTTTTACAAAAGCCTTGGTTAAAGAATTACATTGATCTAAACACTTTACATAGACAAAATGCAAAAAATAAATTTGAAAAAGATTTTTTTAAATTAATGAATAATTCTGTTTACGGAAAAACAATGGAAGATCCCGAGCGCAGGGTCGATATTAAGCTTATTAGTTCATGGGAAGCTCCGGATAACTCCAAGACTGGACGAAAAGCACATTGTGCCAAAACTTTAATTTCAAAATCCAATTTTCATAGTGCAACTAAAATTAATGATAATTTCTATGCAATTCAAATGAAAAGATTGTCCGTTTTATTTAATAAGCCAATGTATTTAGGATTTGCAGTATTAGACTTATCGAAATGGAAAATGTACGATTTTCACTATCAATATATGAAGCCAAAGTTTCAGGAAAAGTTACTCTTAAATTATATGGATACTGATTCATTTATCTATACAATAAAAACTGAAGATTTTTTTAAAGATATTCGTAATGATCTTGAAGCAAAATTTGATACATCGGACTATTCAGATGAAAGAATTAATCTATTAAACTTTAAAAGAGTTAACAAAAAAAGTTTAGGGTTTTTTAAAGATGAGCTTAACGGTAAACTCATGACAGAATTTGTAGGTCTGTGCTCAAAGGTTTATTGTTATAGAATAGATCAAGTTAAATCTTCACATAATAAAGCAAAGGGAGTGAGTTCACGAAATCTTACAATCGAAGACTATAAAAACGTTTTATTAACTGGGGCCTCACTATATGGTAATAGAACAATGTTTAGATCAAAAGCACATAAAATAACTACAGTTAAAGTAAATAAAAAAATTCTTTGTGGCAAAGATAACAAAAGAAAACGTAATGTTAATGAAACACAATTTTTAGAGTTAAGTAATGAAGACCATGGAACGACATCAATAAAACATCAGAGATTAATTGAAAAAGATATTTTAGAAAATGTTGAATGGCTAGAATCAAATTCATTTTGCTTGGGTGAGATGATACAAAATAATTATGTGAACGATGGAGAATCATTAGATAGCCTTAAATTTCAAAAGGAACATATTGAAAAAGAACTATTTTATAAATCAGTTGAATTGGAGATGTTTTATTATGATCGAGACTTTGGAAAATATAAATGAAAATGATTTTGAGTTTGTAAAAAGTATTTTTATTATATTTAATTTTAATTTAAAACATTGTACAAAAATATTAATATTAAACTTAATATAAGATAAGATAATATGTAAATAAAAATTAATTAAATAAATGATTTATTATACTACAAAATGTCTTCCTTGTTTATCCAGCTAGTCTTTGAAAACCCAAGCCACTTAACCAAAACTTTATTTCCTTTTCGCCTTACAATTTTTTCAACTAGGTATGTGTGGGGAAATCGTGTTTTTTTCAGTTCTTCTTTATAGAATACGCCCTGAATCGGGCTACCATCTAAATCTTCAAGTAAGTATGTTTTAGGGTATGTATTCTTCACCTTTCTAATTTTAAAGATTTCAGTTGTATAGTTCGGTGTATACCCTTTCTCAAAGACATGTTTGTATTTACTGATACGAACGTGGTCCCCCTTACGGAATTTACTTGCAACAAATATTTTCAGGTGATTATACGATGTTTGTAATATTTGTTTTTCATTGGAAGAATTGACTTTACTTGGACTCATTTTTATTGTTCTATGCTCTCTATTATTATATTTATTAATTAATTGTTTATACATATCTATCCACTTATATTTTCCATTGAAACTAAACTCACGCCACATTAACTCTTTAAGAGTTCTATTTAAACGTTCAACTATTGATGCTTTTAGAGTACTGAAGGTTGAATAATGATTTATCCTATAACTTTTCATTAATACCTTAAATTTGGAATTAAAGAATTCAGTGCCATCATCAGTTTGCAGGTTTCTTGGTGTTCCATGACCCGATTTAAATATTCTCTCCATGGCTTGGGAAACATCATTTGCATTTTTTGATTTTAATGCCTCACCCCAAGCATATTTCGAAAATGTGTCTATAACAGTCAACAAGTATCGGTACCCATCATTAGATTTTGAAAAGGCTCCCATTTCAACCAAATCTGCTTGCCACAGATCGTTTATACCCCTTGTAATCACTCGTCTTCGTAGAAAGTTTTTTCGAGATGGTCCGTGCAACTCATTTACGATTTCTCGCTTAATCATATTCTTCTAATAGGCTGAAAAGCGACACCTTCTAACTCAATTGTAGTTTTTTTCGGTAATGATATCGGTTTTGTTACATATTTAAATATATAGTCCTCAATGGTTTTAATCTTTTCCAGAATTTTGGCAAAAATTTGGTCAGCGCTGTCTGCCCTCTTACTATTCAATTCAATTTTATTTTCTAAGCTTGAAATTTTTGTGAGTCGACGATTAACATTTTGAGTTATAATTTTTCTTAAATCTTCTCCCAACTTTCCGAGGATCTCATCAGTATATTGTTTCGTTGCTAGATCATTGTTGTCTAAAGGCTTAGATCCGTTTTTGATACGTTTATTTTGAGCATTTAGATTACCGTCCTCATCGATGAATAATCCCTCAGTAGAATTAACACGTCTTTTCAAATTTTCTGATCGTTCCTTATCAACAGAAAAATGTCCAAACTTGTCGACAGACATGATGTTTATAAATGTAAAACATATTTGTCCTTCCTATTTATACTCATTAATATATAATCCTTTCTTCACGCAATTCCTCTAATATTGAAAAAATTTCGTTATTGTGGCTGGTGTTACCCGCTCCTTTTGATGCTACTAAAATTTCCAATCGTTCGACTAACTCATTTACATCATTCCAATATACATAGTTTGGATTTGATTTCTGAAGAGTCATGTAACCAAAGCCTGTTTTTGAGCGAAGTGGAGTAGACGTTGTAGGACTGAAATCTTTGTCTATCAACTTCTTAATAATATGGCTATATTTGTATGCTCGTGTACCCTTGATTCTGTTATTAGGTTTAAAGCCTACTCTATGTATATTCGTTTCTAAAATAATTTTTTTATACATTTTCAAGTCTTGATCATCATAGTTTTCAGGTTTACTAAGAAAAATTAGAGAGTACAGACCAGGAGTCAGATCACAACTCATTCCACTAGAAAATGTTATTTTATTATTTTTAATTTTTAATTCTTTATCTCCCAAAGTTAATGAATTGTTTGCGCTTTTTTTAGGTCCATAACCCTTATCCAACACATTTCCTCTGGTCAAATTACTGATATTAAAATCATAATTATAACTAGTGTTATTATCTTCTAGCTCTGCATCCACACCCATATCGGCCTCTCCTGTATACATTGGTAAAGGTGTTGTCCCTTCTTCTTCACTTTTCTCCTTTTTCTCTTCTTCTATATCTTCCTCTATGTTCGTTTGTGAAAAGAATTGATTATAGGAATCACTATCATCGAAAGACCTTGGTGGAGTTATGTTTCGATTAGACTGCGGATCTTTCTCATTAGTTGTAAAGTAGAAATCGTCAAGCTCTCTCTCATCATCATCGTATTTCTTAATTTGCTTCATTTCACGCTTTACTTTTATACTATCTTTTACATTAGAAATCTTTTGTTTTTTATTTTCCTTAACAAGTTCATGTAAGGGTTCAGTAATAGGCTTAAAAGTTTCCTCCAATTGTAAATTCGTATGATTTTTGACTTGTTTGAGATCATCGAATTTTCGCTTCAAAGCAAATCTAGCTTTGGTTAACTGTGACAAAATATTCATTGTAGTATATTGTTCAAACTTTATAGGTGAAAGATTTAAAATTTCCGAAATTCATGTAGTCACTCCTCAGTTACTAAACAAATACTGTTTAGGGAACGCCAAGATCTGTAATATTTATATACCATTTCCGAATAAAAAAAAAAAAGATTCGATACATTTTTCTTCATTATATTTTAAAAAGTGTATTTATTGTTATATTCTTAAAATCTCAATCTTTTTAATGATTACTGACTTATTTCTAAATACAAATTGTCATTACTTTTATAAATATTAAATTTTCCATCAACCATTTCATTGATGATATCATCTTGAAGAGAGGTGTACCTTTCCGGCATGTACAGAATGTGCTCCTCCAACTCGAGAGCAATAGATTCTCCAACCTTTGTTGTTTTGCGCTCCGCCTTGAGGATCGGAAATCTTACATTTTCAGGCATCCTTGTCTTCGATAGCAGTGTCTTTTTATTAAATTTATTGAACTCTTTAACTACAATGTTCATCTGGTTTTCCTGATTCATGATGGTTGTTGAGTTTTTTGGACTTGATACAGTTGTTCCACGTTGTTTTTAGCTGTATTTTGATGTTTACTACCTGTTAAGCAGTTGTTCAGTACTTGTTTCGTAGTTGCTTACTACTTGTTTTAGCTGGTTAATAGCTGTTATTAGATGGTTATTATCTGTTTAGTAGCTGTTAACTAGTTGTTTACTAGTTGTTATAAGCTGGTCACCAACTGTTTTGAGCTGTTATGAGCAGTTATATTCTTTTTTTGTTAAGAATGATCAAAAATTCTTGTCCTCTAGATGACGTTCGATGTGAAGTAGAAACTTAGACTGTGAATTTGAACGCGTGCAGGTCCACTTTTTATACCATACAGAGTTCACACATACACGTACCCATACATTGATTTTCAACCCCCCAAATGTAAATTAACCATTTAAACATACCGGTTTTGACTCCACATTTTCTATGAAAGAAAGTAGAAAAGAGAGGCACAGGTGTCCACAGTTGTATGTATCAAAGTCTTGAACTCTATCGTAGTTGTATTGTATTCTATGTCCCAAGTATTTCACAACTTCACTAGGTGGCTAAAGATTTCCAAAACTATCGAAATAATGTATATTATTTTTATTTTTATTATATGCAACCCAATGTGTACCACTTGATCGTGAATTATCTAGGTTTACTATACCACACTCCCGACTTTTTGGTGCTTCTGGGAGTAGATCTCTCATAAACACCCCTCTAAAATGTGGGATATATTTCCTAGCAAAATGTATAATGTCGATATTTGATAGTGGTCTATTGGGTAGCAGAGAAATTAGTTTTTTCGCTTCTTAATTCCTTTCCCCTTACTATAGGGCTTAAGAAAGAAACCATAACCCTTTCTATAGGGCTTGAGATATAATCCTTCTCCTACAGCAACACTTTCAATTTTCCTATTGTGACGTTTTTTCTCCTCCATATCTTCCTTAGCCATTCTCGCATTGTTAATTGTTTTTGCAATTGCTGCACTACCACTTGCTAAACTACCAAGAGCGCTGAGGGCTGTCAAGATCGGCACGATTGGTAGAAAACCTCCAATTTTGGGTACATTAATTACACGAGGTACTTTAACATTTTTCTTAGAACCCATTGATTGATGAATTGATTTACGTGCAACTTTAATTGCACTCATAATGTCTAATGGTTTTTGTTTTTTTAATGTCTTAGTAGCAGCATTAATTACAGTCGAAAGGTTTGTCTTCTTCATTTTATTCTTCAATATCTTTTTCCTTCCTTTCTTTTCCGTTTTATTCAATCCCATACCAAATTTTTTCTTGGCTTTCATTATATTTGTAACAAAGTATGCTGCTGCTCTTTCACCAAGACTGCTATCTGGTGCCTTGACACGCGACCAGGCTTTGTCAATTAATATGGAGTCTGCCCTATGTCGTTCACTCAATGCCTTGTTTTGAGAATATGTGATATCATGCTCTTTGCAAGCTTCATCCAATGGGTTTATTCCTTGATCACCACGTTCCAACCGTTTCTGTAACTTTGTACCCGGTCCACAAAAATTATATCCCGGAATATGGGCTTCAAACGGTAATGTTTTAATTAGCTTATCGACAAGACCACCACCGTGTTTACAATTAAAAATACGACTGATGCGATTATAAAAACGTTTCCCCATTTTATTGATGTTTAATCATCAAAGATTTCTCATTGAATGAGGTACATTAGGTTAAAAGATGCGTTTAATAAGTCAGAAACAAAAAATTGTAGTTAGAAATATTAACGATGAAAACGAGAAAAATCTACCGCCACGACATAGTGCTCTCTTACCGAACACAATAAGGGCTCTAATTGTTGGGCCTTCGAATTGTGGTAAAACTAATATTATGTTAAGTCTAATAGAGAGTCCTAATGGATTAAAATTCGAAAATGTTTATATATTTTCAAAAAGTTTATATCAACCTAAATATGAGTACTTGGAGAAATTAATCAAACCGATTAAAGGAATGGGATATCATACATTCTCCCATAATGAGGGTGTACTAGACCCCAGTGAAGCTAAAAACAATTCCATTATGATATTCGATGACGTAGCTTGTGAAAAACAAGATAACATAAGATCTTATTTTTGTATGGGTCGACATAAAAATATCGACTCTTTTTATTTATGTCAAACGTATAGTCATATACCTAAACATCTGATTCGTGACAATGCCAACTTTATTATAATGTTTAAGCAAGATGATTTAAATATGCGGCATATATATCGGGACCATATTAACACTGATATGAATTATGAAACATTTGTGAAAATTTGTCAAAAATGTTGGGAGGACAAGCACGGATTCCTATTAATTAGCAAGGATAACGAAATGGATAACGGAAGATACAGAAAAGGATTTGATCAATTTATTATGATTTAAGGAGTAATTTCAATATAAAGCTTGGTTAGATACTTACAATCCCACAGTTTATCAAGAGATTTCAATATGTCTAGATCACTTACATTATCCTTGAATGGAAATAGTTCCATTATAAATACAAACTTTTTTCCACCTATCGAATTGAATGGTCAATATGAGTGCGCTCTTATCGATTTTAATATGTATAATTCGATTCCAAATATTGATGAAAAAAATAACCTCTTCCACATCGGTGACAAGGTTATTACAATTCCAACTGGATCATATGAATTGAATGATATCACCGATTTCATTTACAATAAACTAAAAGACTATAACCTGGAAAATACATTTAAAATTCAAAGTAATAATAATACACTTCAAGTTGAAATAACTACCATGCGAGAGTCAGTTTACTTTAATAAGGAAAGATCGGTTGGACAGCTGTTTGGTTTCCATCAAAAAGTACTAGAACCACATCCTACAAAAACCTATCGATCAGATCAGACCGTGAACATATTAAAAATTAATACAATTCGTTTGGAATGTAATATAATCAGCGGTTCATATGTAGATAATACACCGAATCATACATTACATGAGTTTGGCATTAATGTTCCGCCTGGGTATAAAATGACAGTGACACCACATAACCTAATTTATTTACCAATCAACTGTGACGAAATAAGCACACTATCTATACGCATAGTTGATCAAAACGGTGATTTGGTGAATTTACGTGGTGAAAACGTTTCGATTCGCATGCACATTCGGTTAATAGAATGATTATTTATAATAAAAGACGTAGCTTAAGTCCTCAGCCAAGCATTACTAATTGTAAAGCTATAGAAAGAGGATCAAAAGTAAAAAGAAGCTCACTTACTTTGAAAAATAAACTATTTTTAAAGTCGTTAGGCTTGAAGCTTCGAGTATAATATAAAAGGTGGAAAGGAAAACAATGAACGAAATTTTAAATGTTCGAGAAAAGGTTTACTCAGATGAGAGTATTTCGAAGAAAGAGTTTCATACTTATTCATCTTATAATCAAACAGTTAAGCCAAACGATGAAATTCGAATTACTATTCAAAATCAAGACTTGTACGTGCTTCCTCACGAAAGTTACCTTAATTTTCAAGGAATTATTAGAAAAGATTCACCGAATGGACCTACAACTGAAAATGTAACCACTTTTTTTAAAAATAATTGTATGGCTTACTTTTTGGATTAAATTAAGTACGAAATAAATGGATGTGAGATTGATAAAACACGATTTGTCGGTATGACTACAACCCTAAAAAATTATATATCTCTGGATAATCTTCAAAGTCAAAATCTATTAAATTCCGGATGGAGCAGTGGGGACGAAATATCTACGGGACCCCACTTTAACTTTTCTGTACCATTAAAAAATTTATTGGGATTTGCTGAGGATTATAAAAAAGTTTTGTTAAATTGTAAACACGAACTAGTGTTGATGCTAACTAAGAATCTTGGTGATGTGTTTGAACAAACCAGAAATGAACAAACTTTTAAGTTGGAAATGACGAATATAGCCTGGAAAATTCCCCATGTAACTCCGAGCGATTTTGCAAAAATTAAGATGTACGATATTATTAAAAGTGGTGTAAACCTACCAATCGCATTCCGGAGTTGGGATTCATATGTTAACCCCAAATTGGGGTATGGAAGTCAACACAGCTGGAATGTGAAATTGTCGGCTAACCGCGAAAAACCAAGATTTGCTATAATTGGATTTACACTAAATGGAGAACTTATCACAAATAACTTATCAGACTTGAAAGTTCACTTGAATTCAGAGTCATATCCATATGATAATCTGAATGTTGATTTTAGTAAGAATCAGTATGCTCACCTATATGAAATGTATACAAGATTTCAATCTAGTTACTATAATCGTGAATCACAACCATTTTTGACCCCAAATGAATTTAAATTGAAGGCCCCTATTATTGTGGTTGATCTTTCATATCAAAACGAATCAGTGAAAACTGGTCCTATTGATGTGAGAATTTCAATAGAACTGAAGACACCAAGTCATGAAAATACCCAAGCTTACTGTCTCCTCATACATGACCGTTTAGTTGAATATAACCCATTAAACGGACTAGTACAACGAGTTGTTTAACATTAGAAAAATGTTGAATGATACAGTTTCGATTGATGTTCAAGGTTTCTTTGATAATAATAATAATTTTATTTTAAAGGAAATTGGAATTGTATTCGAAAAAGATCCAAACTTGAATAATAGTATTTTAATAGAACCACCATATGATTTTACTTTGCTAAATACAAAATCTCGAAAGACTGCAATTTGGTTAACCAATACACATCACAAAATTTTTTGGAACGATGGAGAGAACAGTTTTCCACAAACTCGAAAGTATCTAAGGACAATTACAAGCGGAAAACAAATTATTTGTAAAGGTGTGGAAAAGAAACGATTTCTACTGAAGTTTTTTGGGAGTCGTCAGCTCATTAATATCGAGGAAATGGGCTGTCCGTCATTAAACAGGTTTAAAGGAAACCGGTTTCCCTATTGTGAAACACACATTAAGGGCGGGGTTTGTGCTCTAAACAATGCATACATTATTTTGACATTTTTTAAAAGTAGCTCCAAAACAATAAAATAATTGTTATACATCATTTTAAAGTTGAGACTAGATGTGTAAAGACCTACAAGAAAATAGAATTAACAAAATGAAATTTCATGAGGAAATTGACCAATTTATTGAACAATTTAAAGGAGAGATAACTGGTCAGCATTTTCAATATCTTCTAAACACAAAATCTATGTTCATGAATCGAGGTGGACATGATCTCAAAAGTACGAATTATGGTGAACACTTTACATTTTGTAATCCAGAAATGACGTCGGAAACGTGCGCCTGCTTCTTCTATGCAAATCGCCGGAATCAAAGCAGAAAATTAATTTCTATGTATAACAAAAATGTTCGCAATACCAAAATAAATGAATAAATGTATTATTATGCTACAAAATAAACTTCTGACTTTTTATTTCGAGTTAAAATTACAGGTACGGAGAATGGAAAATATTTCCTTGACTGAGATATGTCGGCTACTTGCGAGCTGTTGCGCGGTCGTGATTTCAACCCCTATTATGGGAACGTCGTATGAGCTCGTATGAGGTCGTTAGCGTGAGGCCCATGATCTTGTCAATGAGCGTGCGCCTTCTGGGTTGTGCATGTGTCCCTTTTATTGCGGTCAGGTAATTGACAGGTGCGCATGTTCGGGTAGCTCTTGCTTGAATCCCTTTTATGACATGTTTATGACCCATTTGTGGAAAGGAGAGAATCTTAGACAATTTACCAGTTAAGCGTTCTGGGGCGGAAACAAAAATGTGTATTTGAAAATATTCCACATCTGAGAATCATTAACTTGTGAGATTTATTTTATTGGGGTTCTTTTGATTTCTAAATTAGTTTTACAATCATAGGAAACATTATTCCCCAACATGATCGGACATGTTCCTCTAAGATAACCATCTTTGAATACTTTGGGTGTGCGACCTTTCACACGTGCACAGCAACACCTGTGATAATGAGGCAAAAGGGTACGTGATCACACCTTTCCCCAACATGATCGGATATGTTCCTCTAAGATAACAACCTTTGGATACTATGGTTGTGCGACCTTTCTCACGTGCACCTTTCTCACCTGACTATTAATTGCACATAATGAGGGGAAGGATACATGATCAATATTGTCACATGGGGATGTGGGGGCGATGGGGGCAATTAAGTATACTCTTTATAGACATGATCGCGACATTTTTATGACTTCAAAGCCCATTAAAATCAGTTAATTTATTGGATTATGCTAATTGTCCCAGAACCCGCATACGTTAATGAGGGGGGGAGGGGGGGCCGGGGGCCATTAATATGCTAATTGTCCCAGAACCCATCTTTCCCTACTACTAACATTTTTAATCTATCTTTATGTACTATTTGTTTATTATTTTTGTTATTTATTATAGTTATGTTATCTCTATCTCCTATTTGTTCTACCCTATAAGGACCTGTATATTTCGAATCTAACTTATGTCCTGTTTCATTTTTCAATAAAACTTGATCTCCTATTTTTAAATCGAAATCTAAACTAGTTTTGTCGTAACTAATTTTCTGTTTTAGCTTATGAGATTCTAGCATTAGTCTAGCTCTCTTAATTGCCTGTTCTAATCTAAATTTGGATTCCTTAGCATAATCTTCTATATTATAAAGGGGTTTTATTTTATCTATGCTATTAAAGTGTTTTAGTAGATTTGAAGTTTTACCGAAAACTAGCTCATATGGACAATAGTCATGTGCCATAGATGGGGTTGTATTAAAACAATATACGAAGTATCGTAGCCATACATCCCAATCTGTTTTGTCAACTGAGATGTATGAACGAATGAACTCATTTAGGGTTCTGTGGCTTCGCTCCACGGTACCTACAGTCTGGTAGTGGTGTGCAGTTGAAGTTATGTTTTTAATATGTAAGTATTTACATAGATCTTCAATAATTGAATTTTTATATTCTGTTCCCATGTCCGTAATGAACGTCTTCATTGGACCGTACTTAAGAATAAAATCTTCAAATATAGCTTTTGCTACTGTATTTGCACTTTTATTTGGTATGGGTATAGCTACTAGGTATTTAGTTAAATCGCAGATGAGTGTTACTGCGTATTCGTTTCCGTTATTAGATTTTGGAAGGGGACCAATAGTATCTACAATTACTATATCAAAAGCTCTTTGTGGAGTTTCGGTTATAGTTAGTGGGGTCTTAGTATGTTTAGTCGTTTTCGACTTTTGGCATTTAGGACATTTCTTTATGTACTCTTTTATGTCTTTGGACATATTTTTCGAGTAATAGTGTCTCTGGACCTTGGCCAAGGTTTTTGTAATGCCTGTATGACCACCTTGTATTGGATCATCATGGAATGTAGACAATATAGCTTCTTTTTTTTATTATGTTTTATTACGGTCACCGGGTTGAGTAGCGCTACTCTCAATGATTTCAATATTTTATTGCCCATAATTTTAAAATTATCAATTGAAACAAGTTCAAAGATATTTTCCCACGGTGCCACTTTGAGTTGGCTGACTTTGTGAATACCGGCCTGCTTTTCAAGCCTTTGAAAGAATTGACCTAAGTCAATGGTTCCATTAGTATACAAATCGCTAACATCATATCTTGCTGTAATTTTCTTTCCGTGCTTAAATAAACACATTTTATTATTTACATGCAAGGTCACTACTTTACGTACTTCATCATTGTTTATGACTTCATATACGTTGGGCTTTGAAGCTTTTTCTATAGGTTGCTTATGCAATTCTATTTGATCTTTTCCTGCGCAGGATTTCTGTCTACTTTGGTTTCTGGTAGTGACTTTCAGAATTTTATTACTTGTTTGTATATTTGTTAGGTCTGTGATTGTTATTCTGGAGAGCGCATCGGCTACATAGTTGTCTTTACCCTTTAGATACTCCACCGTAAAATTATATTCCTCTAATTCAAGTCTCATTCGAACTTGGATTTACCATTGAAAATAAGTATGTCAGTGCTCTATGGTCTGTTTTGACAGTGAAGTGTCTACCATAAATATATGGTCTGAAGTGTGTTATTGCCCAATGAATGGCTGCTAATTCTTGTTCTGTGGTGCTCTTGTTGCTTTCACCTTTCGTAAAGGATCTTGATGCGTATGCCACTGGAAGCTGTAGTCCATTTTTGTTTTGAGTTAGGACTGCTCCACAAGCGTATTTGCTAGCATCTGTGATTATGCAAAATTCTTTGCTAAAATCTGGATATTGCAACAGAGTAGGATTTATTAATGCTGATTTAAGATGTTCGAAAGCGTTTTGACATTGTGTTGTCCATTCGAATTTTACATCTTTCTTACATAATCTTGTTATGTGACGGGAGTATTCAGCAAAATTTTTTGTAAAACGTCTGTAATAATTGCAAAATGCAATGAATCTTCTAGCGCCGTCCGCATCATGTGGGACTGGATAATTTTGAATGACGTCGTATTTTTTGTCGTCGGGCCAGATTCCTTTATCTGTGCATTTATGTCCTAAGAAAGTGACTTCATGAATGAAAAATGAACATTTTTCAGGATGTAACTTCAAGTTGTGTTTTCTACATTTCTCGAAAACATCAGTTAAGTTCTTGAGCATGTGTTTTTCGGAACAACCTATGACTATTAAGTCATCCATATAAAGAAATGCTTGCGAAGGTTCTAATCCAGAGAAAGCTATAGTCATCATTCTTTGAAAAGAGTTTGGTGCTATTTTTAAACCGAATGGTAATCGCGTGAAGCGGTACGAACCATTGTTTGTCGAAAAAGATGTTATATCCCGTGAACTTTTTTCCAGTTCAATTTGATGGAAACCTGACATTAAGTCAAGGCATGAGAATTATTTTGCTCTACCTAGTTGATCTAAAATATCATCGATTCTAGGCAGTGGAAATTTATCAGACAAGAGTTTTTTATTAATTTGACGATAGTCAATTACTAATCGCCATTTTTTATTTTCCGAATTTGGAAGTGACTTTTTTGGTACTAACAAAAGTGGGCTATCATAAGGTGATACAGAGGGTTCCACTATTTCATCACTGATGAGTTTTTGTACTTGTTTTTGAATTTCGTCTTGTTGACTATGAGGATTTCTATAATTTTTTATATATACGGGTTCATCATCAATTAATCTCAGCTTTTGTTTATAAAAATTATTGGTAGTGATCGATTCGGTTTCTAGTCCGAACACATCACTATACTGGGTGCATAATGCTGTAAGTTGTTTATTGAATTGAGGCGGGAAGTTTTTTGCAAGTTGGGATAATACAATTTTTTATCTGTCTTCTAAGTTCGTTTTTACTATGTCGTAGTTTGAAAGTGGTTCATGATGAATGTTTTTGATATAGACTACTTGATCTGTGTTCGTAGTATTTAGTAATCTTATATATGCATTTTGGACTGTTGCTATGGTATGGTATAGATACCATGCTGAATTTCTTGATTCGGAATTAATACACTGTCTTCTTCTGAATTTATTTCGATTTTTCGGACGCCTTGGGATCTTGCTGGCAGAATTAGGGAGTTGTTGCCAGAACTGTATGCTATTGGAATATAAATTGGATATTTTAGGTTATTTGGTCTTATTATAAGCCAGTCTTCAGACGGCTTGAAGTCTAATTGACAGTTGTATCTTTTGATAAAATCGATTCCTAGTATTCCATCGCATGGAACAGCGAATTGCATATTTACGATATGGAAATCATGTTGAATTATGTACTTAGAAGTTTGAATTTCAATAGAAGTAAAGCCTTTTGATTTTGTAACTTCCTGACTTATACCCTGTATGTTTATGATGTGATTATCTTGAATGTTTTGAAAATTATCAGAATATTCCTTCAATAAGGATATTTCCGCACCTGTGTCTAGTAAGAGAACTAATTCTTTTCCTGTTGCTACGTTCGTGAAAGTGACAAATGTATTTTGACTGAGACTTAAAGTGTGAATTTTGATGTTGTTTACTGTCGTGTATCTAAAGGTGTTTGGGAGTTTCCCGAATTTGTTTGCGCCACTCTAACATTGTTATTGTGGTTGTTGTTTCCCCCACGGCTGTTTCCGCCGCTGGTGTTTCCACCACGGTTGTTGTTTCTGTTATAATTGTTATTTTGGTTATTTCTGTTATAACCATTGTTTTGATTATATCCGTTATTCTGATAATATCTGGTATTGTTATAATTACCTCGATTATTACCTCGATTATTACCTCGTCCGCGATTTCCACCGCGCTGCGGGTAATTTTTGTAATATAGGACAGTGTTTGGCTGTCCGGTTGCTTCTGTGCAACTGCTTACAAATTTGGATATGGCTTCATTCATTGTATTGAAGGTACCGGCTTGCATTATAGTTTTTACCTTATCTATTTGGCAATTTTTAGTCATTGCTTTCACTGCATGCCGAGTGGAATAACGTCTGGCTAACTCTAGGGATAAGCCATCTGTTATAAATGCACCTTCTAAGGATTTCGGCATCTGCTCAACCTCTTGTGTGTACTGCTTGGCAGTTTTATTGCGTTGTTGTAGGCTCATCAGTTTTGCTGACAACACTTCTACAGTTTCGCCTTTGACGTTGTTTTTTAATCTGGAAATGACTTCAGCTATTGTTGTTTCATCTCCGATTAGATTTCTGGCGACACCTTTTAGCTTTGTTTTTATAATTGAAACTGCTAATTGTTCGTGTTCGCCTTTGGTTTGATTCTATTATTTCTAATGCATCCATAAAACTTGTTAAGTTTTCAGATTTACCATCGAAAACTGGTATAAGCTTGGATGCTGCGTTAATGAAATCAATATTAGATTGTGCCATTGTGATATTGTTTCTTATTTTATTTTCTATTATGGAATTATCATCAGAATCTGTATAATTATCCAGATCTGACATTAAAACAGCTGGAATAGTAAGATTATTTAAATCTTGCTCTTCTATTTTAGGATTTGTTTCTGTAAGGTCTTCTGATTCTATTTGGTCACTGTCAGTTTGTTTTGTTGATTCCGATTCATCACCAGTTTCAACTGCTAGGGAGGTGTTAAGTATAGTTGGTACCGATATGTCCAACTTAAACTTTTGTTTAATTGATATTAAATTAGATCGTAGTCTGATCAAAAATTTTGATACTTGGGACCAATGATCTTGATTTAATTTTTCCTTCTGGCCATATATTAGTATTCGTGCTTCATTAAAGCATTTTACTACAATTTCCACATGTTTTTTAATGGTATTCTTTTGAATTGGCCTGTTTTGAGTAAGTGACTTATATGATTTGTCAAAGTCAACTTATTTAGCTGCTTATATAATTCATTCCATTCCATTATATTGTGGAGATGAATTATTTCTTGAAGACCATCATTACTATTGTTTTACCTAGTATTGGGTGTTCGTCTACTACTGATCTAACCTGTACCCCTGGGATGGTTGATAGGACAATTGCCTTTTGGGTGCTTGTGCAATGAATTAGTGGAGAGGCATCTAAATTAAATGTTTCAATATATAAGTTTTCTAACTCGTAAATGCTTACTGAAGTTGGTGCAACTAATTGCAGAATTCTTTCTCTAAAATAGATGTCCCTATCATATGTGTTTGCAATTGCTTTTAGCGTAGCCATTCTTAATTAATTTGTTTTTATTTATTGATTTGTATTTTATTCCATTTTCTTTAACTTTTTAAAATTTTAATACAGCAATATTTTTATAATAATGTTTGTGCCAAAATGTTTAAATTTTGTCCAGATCATTTGCCTGGCTCATATATTTTTTTTTAAGACATTTATTGTGCAATTTATAAAGTTTATAGAAACAGTTTGCGCACATTATTACAACAATTATTATAAGCACTGTATGAATTAATTCTAAGTCTATGGGGTTTGATTCTACCTTATTAATAACATTTGCAGTGGAATCCACTGTTTTTGTATCTATTTAACCCATCTTTGGGGTTGGTATTCTTAATATATATCTTGGTCTGTCAAATTCTTTTGATTTTTGAATCAATTCGTAAATGTTGTTAATGTTATTCATAAACAACTAGTTTAATATTATTAATTTTGATTTTACTTTTTTGTTTTTGACCATTTATTATCATATTTTACATATAATTTCCTGCCTATTTTGTGTATGGTTTTCAGGCCATACTCTAATCGGGCAACTTTTATGTCGCTCAATTTTTACAATTGTTTTTATAAAATAAATGAAAACAAGAAAGGAAGTTAGCTTCGGCAAGCCGAAGCATATATACCCTTGCAGCTATAATTATTAAATTTAAAAACACAAAAAATGATATTCCCAATAGTATAAGATAATATGTCAAAAAACACCGAAGCTATAATTTGTTTCATATTATTTTCCTACCAATTTTCCGATCGTTCCTATGGCAGCTATATGATATAGTCGTCCGATTTTGATAAAATTAAATTCGAAATTCAGAACTAATTAAAAAATGTTATTTCCAAGCCTAGGAGGTTATACGTTAAAAAACACCGAAGCTATAATTTGTTTCATATTATTTTCCTACCAATTTTCCGATCGTTCCTATGGCAGCTATACGACATAGTCGTCCGATTTTGATAAAATTAAATTCGAAATTCAGAACTAATTAAAAAATGTTATTTCCAAGCGTTGGAGGTTATATGTTGCAAAACACCTAAGCTATAATTTTTTTCATATTATTTTTCCACAAATTTTCCGATCGTTCCTATGGCAGCTATATGATATAGTCGTCCGATTTCGATAAAATTTAATTCAAAATTCAAAATTATTTAAAAATTGTTATTTCCAAGCTTAGGAGTTTATATGCTAAAAAACACCAAAGATATAATTTTTTTTCATTTTTTTGTCCGATTATTCCTATGGGAGCTATAAGATATAGTTGTCCGATCCGGCTGGTTCCGACTTATATACTACCTGCAACAGATATAAGACTTTTGGGAAAGTTTCAGTCCGATAGCTTTAAAACTGAGAGACTAGTTTGCGTAGAAACGGACGGACAGACGGACAGACGGACAGACGGACATGGCTAGATCGACTCGTCTAGTCATGCTGATCAAGAATATATATACTTTATGGGGTCGGAAACGTCTCCTTCACTGCGTTGCAAACTTCTGACTGAAATCAATATACCCTCTGCAAGGGTATAAAAATATGCATCGCAGTGCAATTAAAAAAATTTTTCCAACGCAGTGCAAAGATAAAAAAATTAGGCGCTCTTGGTAGCGCTGTCGGTTCACACTTCCTTGGTACCGGTGCTGGCTGCACAGGTGTACTTCATGTTGGGGCACCGGTGCTGGCTACACAGGTGTACTCGCAGAACGGGGAGCACAGTGGTCCCTCGCAGTCATCTGGGCACGTCTTCTTTAGTTTTGGGATGGCAACTTTTCCTGGAGGAGGCAATGTGTTTTTATTTTTTGAAATATTTTGGATAACAGGGTAGGTGGATGTGGCTGTAGCTGTGGTCTGATTTTTTCGTTCTGATAGCAAATTTTTTAGGTATTCGACTTCGGCATGTATTTTTACCGAGTCGTTCCACTGTATTGCTTTGCCGCTGTTGAGCAGCTTCAGTAGAAGAGCCTTTCTGGCTTTTAATCTTTTGACCACGCCACTTCTTTTGGCACACATCACACTCTACTCACTGCGTTTCTTCTCTTGTTCTTGTTGTTGTTGCCGTTTTTGCTGTTGTTGCCTTTGTTGTTGCTGTTGTCTTTTGAGAGATGGCTATGTATATCTTATGTATATAAAGTGTATTTAATTATGCTCTCTTTGGCTGGAGCGCGAGGGCATGTGTATGTACTTGAGTTTGGCTGAGCGGCCGGCGTGTGCAACAGAATGCTGACACTTGCACTTTCTTTGAGCGCGCCGATCGACTCATGTTTCGGCCACTTAGGGTTTTTGACCGAGCCTTTTGTTTATAAAAACAATGCAACAAAGTGTTACAGTGTGTTTGTTTCAAGTACTCTTGGTACAGTAGATATTCGATATAAGTGCATACTACAATACACAGGTTTTATAATATGTACTTACAGTATGTGTTACTCCAATGTTTAAAACATCTCAAAATTTTTAAAAAATGGCCTTTTGTATTGTTTTTATAAGTTCGAAGTTCTTTGAATTATAGGATTCTGATTATTCATATCTCGAAACTGGGAAACATTCATGAACAGTATCTTAGCCTGTTGGGATAATCTAATTTAACTTTGTTGTATTATTTGCACACACAAATTTGGTATCTGCTTTACAGTGCTGCAAATAACATCGATAAATTTGTTTGTGGAGTGTTTGATATCGTTGATTGATTGTCTTCCAGCACTAATAAGAGCTAAGAAAAATTTCGTAAGCAAAATGAAAATATGTTCCACAAGTAGTACCAAGCGTTTAGAGATGACATCCAACTCGTTCCAAGTCTGGAAAAATTTAAGAAATTACAAACCTCGAAGACTGCAAATCTCGAAAGACTGCAATTTGGTTAGCCAATACACATCACAATATTTTTTGGAACGATGGAGAAAACAGTTTTCCACAAACTCGAAAGTGTCTAAGGACAATTACAAGCGGAAAACAAATTATTTGTAAGGGTGTGGAAAAGAAACGATTTCTACAGACTTTTTTGGGAGTCGTCAGCTCATTAACATCGAGGAAATGGGCTGTCCGTCATTAAACAGGTTTAAAGGAAAACGGTTTCCCTATTGTGAAACACACACAACAGGCGGGGTTTGTGCTCTTAACAATGCATACATTATTTTGAAATTTTTTAAAAGTAGCTCCAAAACAATAGTATAATTTTTATACATCATTTTAAAGTTGAGACTAGATGTGTAAAAACCTACAAGAAAACAAAATTTAACAAATAAAATTTCATGAGGAAATTGACCAATTTATTGAACAATTTAAAGAACAGATAATTGGTCAGCACTCTCAATACCTTCTAGGCACAAAAACTACGTTCATGAATCGAGGTGGACATGATCTCAAAACTACGAATTATGGTGAACACTTTACACTTTGTAATCCTGAATTGACGTCGGAAACGTGCGCCTGCCTCTTCTATGCAAATCGCCGGAATGAAGTCAGAAAATTAATTTCAATATATGATCAAATCAAACATGTTCGCAATACCAAAATAAATGAATAAATGTATTATTATGCTACAAAATAAACTTCTGACCTTTTATTTCGAGTTAAAATTACAGGTACGGAGAATGGATAATGTTCGTACACAAAGGTACTCAACATGACCACACCCAACAAATCAAGCAGTAGCCAAGTTGGGAACAGTACCAGGCGCTCAGTAGCACTCACTGCAGATGAGAATTGCTGATCAGCATGTTATATGTCTCACTAACTCACCGTTTCACCGACTCAACGGCACACTGACTCGCCAATACAGTCAGCACATTTTGCAGTGTCAGCCGAGCCAACTACGCAAACTGCTACCATAATCATAATTCCGTGGCCTACTTTAGAATATAGCTTACTTCACTAATCATTACACTAAACTCCCGTGTTCCAAGTAGTATATAATAATGTATCAAATGAAGAATAAATCAGTTATCAACACACCTCATAACTCCGCGGTTCTTCTTCCTACCTCTGGGAATAGGGCTCGTAATACACTATCTCAACTAGCAGCTAACCACGTTAGCTCAACCTCAGCGCAGTTCAGCATCGCCTGTGCTCCGGCATCGCAGTAACCATCGTTACCATTGCCGTGACGCGATCGTCCTGCCAGCAAAGCGTCCCCGTGCCAGCGACACGCGGTGTGACCCAGAAGTGTCTACTTCGGTTAGGCACAAACAGATAATATTTCCTTGACTAAGATACGTCGGCTACTTCCGAGTTGTTGCGCGGTCGTGATTTCAGCCCCTATTATGGGACGCATTAGAGCTAGCAGTCAGCGGTGAGGGCGTCGGCGTGAGGCCCATGATCTTGTCAATGAGCGTGCGCCTTCAGGCTTGTGCATGTGTCCCTTTTATTGCGCTTGTCAATGAGCGTGCGCCTTCAGGCTTGTGCATGGTCCCCTTTTATTGCGGTCAGGTAATGGACAGGTGCGCATGTTCGGGTAGCTCTTGCTTGAATCCCTTTTATGACATGTTTATGACCCATTTGTGGAAAGGAGAGAATCTTAGAGAATTTACCAGTTAAACGTTCTGGGGCGGAAACAAAAATGTGTGTTTGAAAATATTCCACATCTGAGAATCATTAACTTGAGAGATTTATATTATTGGGGTTTTTTTGATTTCTAAATTAATTTTACAATCATAGAAAATATTATTCCTCAACAAGATCGAACATGTTCCTCTAAGATAACCATCTTTGAATACTTTGGGTGTGCGACCTTTCTGACGTGCACAGCAACACCTGTGATAATGAGGCAAAAGGGTACGTGATCACACCTTTCCCCAACATGATCGGATATGTTCCTCTAAGATAACAACCTTTGGATACTATGGTTGTGCGACCTTTCTCACGTGCACCTTTTGCTAATTGCTATGCTAATTGTCCCAGAATCCATATTTCCCTACTACTTCTCTCCTTGGTCAAGAAAACATTTTCGGTTGGATCCTAACAGGACCCTTTCCTGCTCCAAGGAAAAATCAAAATTCCGTCCTTTTCCACGCGGATCTCCCACACGATTGACTCGTCCCTGGATAGGCTTCTCACCAAATTTTGGGAGGTGGAGGATCTGCCAGTAAAAGTGACAAAATCTTCCGATTTGACATGTGAGGAAAATTTTCTCCGGACGACTACGACAGACGATAACGGCAGGTATGTCGTAAGTCTTCCGTTTCGTGATCCCGAAAACGTGAAATCCACCCTCGGTCACTCCAGATCCTCCGCGTTGTCGCAGTTCTAAAGAACCGAGCAACACCTAAAGAGGGACAGTCAGCTGAAAGCCAAATACGACACCGTGATTCAAGAGTATCTCGACCTCCATCACATGAAAGAAGTCCGTCCTACCCATAATTCTGCCAGGTTTTACCTCCCGCATCATGCAGTGCTCAAGCCGGAAAGTACAACCACCAAGCTACGTGTGGTTTTCAATGCCTCCAGCCCTTCAGAGAATGGGGTCAGTTTAAAGGATATCCTTCATGCTGGCCCAGTCTTACAGTCCGGTATAACTATCCAGATCCTGAAGTGGCGATATTTCCGATACGTCTACAGTGCCGATATCGAGAAAATGTATCGGCAGATATGGGTGGATCCGAAGCATTCCCCGTTCTAGCGCATCTAATTCCGCAACAGCGAGGGGCACATTCGAAATTTCGAATTACAGACTGTTACTTTTGGAGTCAATTGCGCGCCATTCCTAGCCATTCGAGTCCTGCAACAGCTGGCAACTGACGTGCAGCTCAGCCATCCAAGAGCGAGCAACGTCATTCGAAATCATATGTATGTAGACGATGTCCTTTCGGGAGCTGACTCCGTCGAGGACGCTAAGTTCATTGTTCGCGAGCTACAAAGTGCTCTAGATTCCGCGGCCCTTCCATTAAAAAAAAAGGACCTCCAACCACAAAGAAATCTTAGCTCATATCCAAAGCGATCATCTTCTGACAACAGACTTCCTCGAAATCGACACTGAGAGCACAGCCAAAACTCTCGGCGTACGCAGGAAGGCGACGTCCGACGAGTTCTTTTTCCCACCAGATTTAGCAACCGAAATCTCCCCCACGAAGCGCCAAGTGCTTTCCCAAATTGCCAAGCTGTTTGATCCAGCAGGCTGGCTCGCTCCATTTGATGTGTGTGCCAAAATCTTTATGCAAGAGATTTGGCTCCAGGATCTAGGTTGGGACGATAAACTTCCAATTGAGCTGTGCCAAAGGTGGAACAGCTTTCTCCAGAGCTATTCGGTCCTAGACCAGGTCAGAATACCCAAATGGGTTTCCTTCCGTCCAGAGTTCCGCGTAGAGCATCACGGATTCTGTGACGCCTCGCAAAAGGCATACGGTGCTGCGATCTATGTGCGCGTAGAGGTGGGCCATAAGACGATGGTGACCTTGCTCACGGCCAAGACGCGTGTGGCGCCAGTCAAAACGGTGTCCCTACCCAGGCTGGAGCTATGTGGGGCTCTCTTTGTCCGAGATGGCCGAAGCCATTCCTCCTAATATGCAGAGGCTGACCTCAAAACTCCATTGTTGGACCGATTCCGCGATTGTGCTAGCATGGTTGGCCAAACCAGTGTGCCATTGGACAACGTTCGCTGCCAACAGCCAATTGGTCACACGTTCAATCCGAACATAATCCAGCTGATTTGGCTAGTCGAGGAGTTCCCCTTCAAGAGCTGGTGGATAACCCGCTTTGGTGGCATGGACCCACTTGGCTGCAACGTCCACGCGATCATTGGCCCAGCCAGGGAACCGACCTGCCGGTGACCGAGATCGAAAAGCGTGCCGTCAAGGCCCATGTGGCGTCTATGCCGACAGAAGATTTCCTGGATCGTTTTTCCAAATTAGATAGAGCATTGCGGGTCCTCGCGTATGTCCATCGATTTGTTCAGCGATGTCGAATACAATCACCGCTTTCCGGGGTCCGTCTAGAGGCCCAGGACGTTGCCGCCGCGGAACAGCTCATGACAATTTGCTCTCAGCGCAGGTATTTTTCTGAAGAATACCGCTGCTTGAGTCAGAAGCGTCCTGTGCCCGCGGCGAGTTCGATTCTCTCCCTGAACCTCTTTCGCCTCCGACAGTTTGCGGTATGATGAACGACATCCGATTATCCTACCTTACGAATGTGCACTCACGCGGCTTCTGGTAAAATTCACGCATCTCATTTCATTACATGGTGGTAACCAGTAAGTGGTGCGTCTCACCCGGTCCAGATACTGGGTTCCGAGAATAAAGAACTTGGTGAAGGCAGTGGTTAGCTCCTGCAAGGTCTGCGTTATCCACAAAAAGAGATTGCAAGTCCAGATGATGGAAAGTTTTCCGAAAGAGCGAGTGTCTTTTTCCCGTTCACGTACACGGGGACGGACTACGCCGGCTCGTTTGATATTAAGAATTATACCGGAAGAGCTTGTCTCATTACAAAAGCGTATGTGTTGGTTTTCGTTTGTTTTTCTACAAAGGCCATCCATCTAGAGCCTACATCCGACTTAACGACTGAAAAGTTTCTTGCCGCTTTTGCTCGTTTCGTATGTAGAAGAGGGTGTCCTCGCCAAGTCCAGTCCGACAACGGAAAGACCTTCGTCGGCGTTTTCACCGTGCTTTCCCGAGACTTCCTGCAAGCCGTTAAGGAGTCTGTGACCGATGGGGGCACCCCATATGGGAGGCCTATGGAAAGCTGGTGTCAAGAGCTTCAAGACCTTGTTTTACAAGTCCACCGCTACACGGAAGTACACCTTTGAAGAGCTGTCCACCCTCCTAGCGAGAATCGAAACTTGTCTGAATTCCAGACCGCTATCTCCCATGTCCGAGGATCCAACTGATCTCTTAGCGTTGACACCAGGGCACTTTCTTGTTGGTGAACCTCTTCTATCCATAGTGGAACCTGAAGTAAAGGGCGAATCCAAGTCCATTCTGAACCGGTGGCAGCACTTAAAGTCTCTCCATCAGCAATTCCGCACTCGATGGAAGGATGAGTACCTTAAGGAGCTCCACAAACGCAACAAGTGGCAAGTTCCCACAGAAAACCTGCGTGTCGGCGACATGGTCGTCATTAAGGCAGAAAATTTGCCCTCAAATGAGGGGCGACTCGGAAGAATAGACTCCGTTTTTCCGGGAACCGATGGCAATGTCCGCGTAGTCGACATTCGTACGGCACGCGGCATTGTCAAACGTCCTGTGACCAATGTGGTTCTTCTTCCAAGAGAGCCGTCCAAAACGACCTAGTAAGGAGCCGCCTTTCATATACACCTTAGTCCGTAGCCATTATCCACGTCATTGCTAATCAGCCCTGTTGGTTTTTTTCTTATCCACACTCTAACCAGGAAAAGGGCTTCCCGTCCAAGAAGCGCTCAGGCATTGGATAGCAGACGTACGAGAGGTACTCAGTCCTACCGATGCCGAGTCTGCCGCGGAATCTATCCTCTTCGGAAGTGTCAGAATTTCCTAAAGCTGAGCGCAGAGAAGCACCTGCGGGCAGTTCTTATAAACAAGTACTGCGCCAACTGTCTCGCACACGAGCACTCCACTGGGAGCTGTCGTAGCGGTGACCGGTGCAGAACGTTCGACGAGGCCATCAAGCTGGAGGTGGTCCTCACCCCCATCCGTGCGCTCAGTGAGTGCGTAGTAAAGAAGTTTAGGGAGCTACCGCTCGCGGATGAGCGTTTCCATCGGCCCGCCACCATTTCCTTAATCCTGGGCTTACGGCGTAGGCGACTGGCCGTGGTTCCGTCTCTTTTTGCAACGCTAGCGATTGCAAGGGAGCGGAATGTTCAGGCCCACTGTCCGGCCCCCGGCCCCGCTATTCAACTGCACCGCTATCCAACTGCACCGCTCTCTCGCTCTTCCGCTCTCCCACTCTGTTCCCTTTTCCCCTCCGTGAAGTCTCCGTTGCGCATTGGAGCGCGGAACTCAGCTTAGACTTAAGCAGTTCGATTTTGGCAGTCATCATCAGTCTCTGATTAGCATTCGTTGTAGTCAGACGTGTTTTCTTTTCGCTATGAATTCTTATTAGTGCTCCGAGTGCAATGCTGAAGTTACAGCAGCGCAGCTTCGCGGTTTTGAGGCGGTTCGTTGCTCATCGCTTTGCCGTCGTACTTTTCACACTGCATGTGTTGATCTCCCGGAGGATGCTATTAGATTATTAACAAATATGCCGAATTTACTCTGGCAGTGTGATCGCTGTGTTGTGAGTAATGATTCACACTCCAAAATCGATGAAGTAATGGAAGAACTTCATGACCTGAAGAGTCTATACATGGATTTAAACTCAAAGTTTCTGAAGGCTTTTCCCAATTCTACCACTGACAATAGTAATGTCAGTCAGCGTAAAAAAGGGGTAAATCCATTGGCTCCATCTTCTTCAATTGATCGTCAAGCCAACCACGCAGACCTGATACCCCCCGCAACAGTTTCTACTGCCGTTTCCTGGCAAAGAATAACAGGAACAAGAGGCAAATAGTTGGTCAAGCTCCTAGTTGTGAACTACTCGAAGTTGTGCCGATTCAGAGCGCACGTAAAATCTGATTCTGTGTGTGAATATGTTGCAAATAAGCTAGGTGTGGATACCGCCACCATAATTTGCAAGCCTTAAGTCAAAAATGGTGTAGATGTTGCTACACTGGAATTCGTCAATTTCAAATTAGGAATACCTGAGCAGCACTTTCAGACTGTGTTTAGTGATGCGTTCTGGCCCAATCCAATCAAGGTCAGTCGATTCATCCACAGGGATAGGCCTATTGTTGATGGAAACGTTCTGGATTTGCACAATCATCATACATCGGACTCAAAAAACTCCCAATAATCGGCGCCTCTGGTGTCGATTTGACTACGGCAAATTTTTATAATCCTCTTCCTCATCTTCATGCTACTTATTCGCAATGTCAACGTCCGCTGGTTTCGATGTCGCTAGCTGCTACCATTACTCTCTCATACGCCTCTCCCAGTGCACTCTTAAGTATTGGGCGCCCGTCATTCCCAAATCAAAAACATCATCAGCTGGATTTTTCCTTTTTTGTTCTGTCTAACTTTCATCAAACGCTCACTGGAGAGGCGTTGTCACCAGATTCCATTAAGATTCCCGCTCTAAGCGCGCTCTTCGGAGATGTGCACTCATCACATTCAAAACAACATCGGCATCAGCTGGATTTGTCGTTGTCTATTTCGCGCGACGTTTGTCAAACGCTCTCTGGAGAGCTGCTCTCATCATATTTCATCAAGATTCCCGCTCTAAGCGCGCTCTTCGGAGTTGTGCGCTCATCACCGTCAAACAAACAACAACGTCAGCTGGAGTTGTCGTTGTCTGCTTTGCGCGACATTCGTCAAACGCTGATCGATGAGGCGCTCTCATCATATTCCATCACGCTTCTCCCTCTAAGCGCGCTCTTTGGGGATGTGCATGCATCACAAGCAGAGCCGCTCTCATTATACTTCATCAAGATTCCTGCTCTGAGCGCGCTCGTCGGAGTTGTGCGCTTATCACAATTGAACCAACAACAACGTCAGCTGGAGTTGTCGTCTGATTTGTGTTACGTTCGTCTAATGGTCACAAAAACCCAACGGCTGGAGCTTTCGTAATTTGCTTTGAGTGATACTCGTGATCACAGTTTCATTTCCTTATTACCGCGCTCCTCTCTGACGCTACGAAATTGCTTGGATTTATCATCGACTGCTTTGTGTCGCTCTTCCCGATGGCAGCATCAACAACAACATTGTCCATCTCTCCTCAGCTTGGATAGATATGCTCTGTTAACGGCGACATTGCCATCGCTCTTAAGAACTAGTTGCTCTTTACTAAAAGTATCTAGCAAACTTCAGGAATGCATCGATCCTAGTGTGCATGATAAAATTCGCATTAAAATCACTACATTACTGAGGGCGATCTGCGGGCCTACAACATTGGGAACGCAAGAACAAAT
This sequence comes from Drosophila subpulchrella, assembly GCF_014743375.2. Lineage (NCBI taxonomy): Eukaryota > Metazoa > Arthropoda > Insecta > Diptera > Drosophilidae > Drosophila > Drosophila subpulchrella. The sequence continues at coordinate 1,664,105 of NW_023665635.1, forward strand.
ACTTCCTTGGGCATTGGACTATGATGCCTTAAATGCGAATCCGGAGATTGTTGATCGTGCTATTGTGAGTACGGCCCCACTAAAAATTTATTTTCAAAACATCTGCGGGATGCGGACAAAGGCGGAGCAAGTATACCTTGCCACATCCCAATGCGAGCTTGATGTTATAGTTTTTGTTGAAACTTGGCTCAACATAAGCTTTTACTCAAATGAATTCTTCGACTCCAATTTGTACCATGTGTTCCGCAAAGACAGAGATAGCACTAAAACTCACTGTGCTAGAAGGGGGCGGTGTAATTGTTGCTGTTCGCTGCAATTTGCGCTCCTTATCAATTGGGCTTCTCGTTGAAGATACCCTTCTTGATCAAGTTGCGGTGTCGATAATTGGAGAATCGGAATCGCTGCAAATTGTGGTGTCATACATACCATCGAATGGTTCATATAAACTTTACAAGGCTCATCTGGAAAACATTACCGATATCTACAATAATCTGCAGGACCATCAACATATCTGTGTGATTGGAGACTTTAATCTATCATCCCTCGTTTGGTCTCAGGATCCGGAACATCACTCTTCACTGCCAAGCAACATACATCAACCACACGAGATTCTTTTCATCGATGATACTTTCAGTATGGGCTTAATACAAGTCAATAATATATTCAAAAACTTACATAAAATTCTAGATTTAGTATTCGTTAGCGCTGATATTAACTTTTCTTTAGTCCAATGTAATTCACCTATAAGCAATTGTGATATCCATCATAGACCATTGCTACTAGGTACAAACTTTTACAGTTTTGCGCCTTCAGCTGAATATTCAACTATATTTAATTTCAATGAAACCAGCCTTTGTGCCATCAGAAATGAGATCTCTGCCATTAACTGGGAGTCAGTTTTATCACATGTCAGTTTGGAGTCGTGTTATGACACTTTTTTAGTTGTTATTTTAAACATCATTAAGAACAATGCTCGAGAAAGGGTCCACAATTCGTTTCAGTTGCCATGGTATACGAAAGGTTTGAAAAAGCTTAAAAATTTTCGAAATAAATTCTATAAAAGGTTTTTAGTTACACAGGATCCTGGTGATTGGAATAGACACTTGCAGCACAAACGAGAATTTGAATTTCTAAATAAATTTCTTTACAATCAGTATATAGCGAGTGTTGAAAACGGGCTAAAAAGTAATCCCAACTCTTTTTGGCGATTCATTAATTCAAAGAAGAACGCTTCTTCAGTCTTATCTGCTATGTTCCTAGGGAATTTATCTTCCCATTCAAATACAGAAACTGCAAATCTCTTGGCCTCTTATTTTAAGGCTAATTTTGAGCCAACAGCAGCCTGGAATGATTCTCAAACCTTAAATGCGATCACTCCTCTATTGAATTTAGGTAGTTTAACCGTGCTAGAAGAGAATATTCATAGGGCTGTGGAAGACGTTGATGATTCTTACACTCCGGACTGTGATGGGATTCCGGCCTACCTTCTGAAACATTGTATAGAGGTGCTATGCGTTCCACTAAAATTCTGTTTGATAAATCATTTTCTAGTGGACACTTTGCGGACAGATGGAAAGTCGCATCCGTGACTCCAATTTTAAAATCAGGGCCGAAGAATAACATTGCCAATTACAGGCCTATAGCAAAGATCAGTAATATTGCTAAACTCTTCGAACGCGTTGTTGCCCATAAAACATATATAAGCACTTCTCAGCATGGTTTTGTAGCAGGTCGGTCAACTTCGACTAATCTTGCCGTTTTCAGCAACTATTGCATTCATGCCTTTGATATGCGATCTCAGGTTGATACTATTTACACTGATTTTGCGAAAGCCTTTGACAAAGTTAGCCACAGTGCCCTACTGGCAAAACTGGCCCGCTTCGGTATACATTCGGCATTACTAAATTGGATAAAATCATATTTACACCATCGACTTTATAGAGTTAATATTAATGGAAAATTCTCGGATTCCTATTTGGCAACCTCTGGCCTCCCTCAGGGGAGTGCTATGGGACCTCTGCTTTTCATAATTTTCATTAATGATGTGAGGTTCTGTCTATCTTCAGAGTGTCTCCTGTATGCAGATGATTTAAAAATTTTTAAGTCTATTAAATTAGCGACAGGCTCACAATTGGTTCAACATGACTTAGATTCGTTGAGCTCTTGGTGTAGCCGAAATTCGCTTCCTCTTAACATAAGCAAGTGCTTCTATGTCACTTACAGTAAATCCGTATACAATTTCGTCACATCCTATAATATCAATGGTCAACCTCTACAACTGCGGCAGGAATCCTTGGATCTAGGAGTGTTGTTTGATTCGAAATTTAAGTTTGCAGCACACTTCGATTACATCATGCCCAGGGCCTATGCTATGTTTGGATTTGTGAAACGGAACGCATCACTATTCACGGATCCCTACACCAGAGTTGCGCTTTATTTTGCATTTGTCCGATCTAAACTAGAATATGCGTCTCTTATTTGGAATCGCTTCACTACCACTCATGGAAACAGAATAGAACGACTACAGAAACAATTTTTAAAAATTCGCTTTGTTGCCGCTAAGGTTTTTGGACCCTACCCCTTCATAACACCAGCAATGTAGGCTTGTTCACCTACCATCCCTTGAGCATCGTAGAAGTATCCTCGCCATTTGCTTCATTTCTGATTTGGTGGATGGTAGTATCGACTGTCCAGAACTACTCTCGAATGTTGGTTTTCACGCCCCGTCTAGACAACTTCGGAATTTTGATCCCTTTTTTCTCGAGCTACGGCGGACAAATTATTCCCAAAATGAGCCCCTCTATAGGGCCTTATATGAGTCTAACGCAATTCCAATTGATATGCAATTGGACTACTTCTCAAGTAAATCAACTCTTAAGCATAGGTTAGTCAATTATTTTGTAAATTTTAGTACGTAAGATAAGTTGTTGAATTGTACAAGTAGCCAGTAAAGGAATTCCGTTGGCGAAATAAATAAATAAATAAATAAATAAATCATTGAATAAACCGCGGTCGCGGTGAACATGAAGTCTCATTTCTTTCGGTCAACGGGGCACTTCGCGTATCGAGAGGTTTTCTCCCCTACAGCTTAGACGCTTTCCGCCGCACCAGTAGCAAGCCGCCGAAGCCCAGCGCAGCAGCCCGCCGACGCCGCCAGTTCCCGCCGCCGCCTCCCACGCCATTCTACCAGAGCCGACGGTACCCCGCTACCCCCCGGCGTACATATATCATAAAGTAAATAAACTATAATAAGTGTCCAATAAGCTTAGGCACAGCTTGTTTTCTTTTCTTTCCCCACATATCCTGTTGTGTGAAACTCCTTGTGTTGAAAATGTTAATAATCTTTATCCATTTATTGAGAACACATCCTTTCGAGTAGTTTTATTATATTCTTTATTTATTTGGTTTGCATGATTGGAGCAGCGTTAATGCCGCTTCCAACGTCAAGTTGTTTCTGATTTTACAATTTGCCTTAGGATCTAAGTAAGCCTAATTCTCGTTGCTGCGCTGCTTACAGTTGGGCGGCAGAGAGTTGGCTATGTATATCTTATGTATATAAAGTGTATTTAATTATGCTCTCTTTGGCTGGAGCGCGAGGGCATGTGTATGTACTTGAGTTTGGCTGAGCGGCCGGCGTGTGCAACAGAATGCTGACACTTGCACTTTCTTTGAGCGCGCCGATCGACTCATGTTTCGGCCACTTAGGGTTTTTGACCGAGCCTTTTGTTTATAAAAACAATGCAACAAAGTGTTACAGTGTGTTTGTTTCAAGTACTCTTGGTACAGTAGATATTCGATATAAGTGCATACTACATCTCCCTCCTTTTGAAAAATAACGTAATATTATGAAGTTATTTTGTTAATATATTTTACTTAAAGGAATATTTTTTTTTTTTTGTTTTTAATCTTTTTTTTTTTTTAAATTTCTTACTTTTTTTTTTTTTAAGAGAATGGAATTGGGAATAATATACGTATTAAAAGAAGAAAACTCACTGTGCTAGAAGGGGGCGGTGTAATTGTTGCTGTTCGCTGCAATTTGCGCTCCTTATCAATTGGGCTTCTCGTTGAAGATACCCTTCTTGATCAAGTTGCGGTGTCGATAATTGGAGAATCGGAATCGCTGCAAATTGTGGTGTCATACATACCATCGAATGGTTCATATAAACTTTACAAGGCTCATCTGGAAAACATTACCGATATCTACAATAATCTGCAGGACCATCAACATATCTGTGTGATTGGAGACTTTAATCTATCATCCCTCGTTTGGTCTCAGGATCCGGAACATCACTCTTCACTGCCAAGCAACATACATCAACCACACGAGATTCTTTTCATCGATGATACTTTCAGTATGGGCTTAATACAAGTCAATAATATATTCAAAAACTTACATAAAATTCTAGATTTAGTATTCGTTAGCGCTGATATTAACTTTTCTTTAGTCCAATGTAATTCACCTATAAGCAATTGTGATATCCATCATAGACCATTGCTACTAGGTACAAACTTTTACAGTTTTGCGCCTTCAGCTGAATATTCAACTATATTTAATTTCAATGAAACCAGCCTTTGTGCCATCAGAAATGAGATCTCTGCCATTAACTGGGAGTCAGTTTTATCACATGTCAGTTTGGAGTCGTGTTATGACACTTTTTTAGTTGTTATTTTAAACATCATTAAGAACAATGCTCGAGAAAGGGTCCACAATTCGTTTCAGTTGCCATGGTATACGAAAGGTTTGAAAAAGCTTAAAAATTTTCGAAATAAATTCTATAAAAGGTTTTTAGTTACACAGGATCCTGGTGATTGGAATAGACACTTGCAGCACAAACGAGAATTTGAATTTCTAAATAAATTTCTTTACAATCAGTATATAGCGAGTGTTGAAAACGGGCTAAAAAGTAATCCCAACTCTTTTTGGCGATTCATCAATTCAAAGAAGAACGCTTCTTCAGTCTTATCTGCTATGTTCCTAGGGAATTTATCTTCCCATTCAAATACAGAAACTGCAAATCTCTTGGCCTCTTATTTTAAGGCTAATTTTGAGCCAACAGCAGCCTGGAATGATTCTCAAACCTTAAATGCGATCACTCCTCTATTGAATTTAGGTAGTTTAACCGTGCTAGAAGAGAATATTCATAGGGCTGTGGAAGACGTTGATGATTCTTACACTCCGGACTGTGATGGGATTCCGGCCTACCTTCTGAAACATTGTATAGAGGTGCTATGCGTTCCACTAAAATTCTGTTTGATAAATCATTTTCTAGTGGACACTTTGCGGACAGATGGAAAGTCGCATCCGTGACTCCAATTTTAAAATCAGGGCCGAAGAATAACATTGCCAATTACAGGCCTATAGCAAAGATCAGTAATATTGCTAAACTCTTCGAACGCGTTGTTGCCCATGAAACATATATAAGCACTTCTCAGCATGGTTTTGTAGCAGGTCGGTCAACTTCGACTAATCTTGCCGTTTTCAGCAACTATTGCATTCATGCCTTTGATATGCGATCTCAGGTTGATACTATTTACACTGATTTTGCGAAAGCCTTTGACAAAGTTAGCCACAGTGCCCTACTGGCAAAACTGGCCCGCTTCGGTATACATTCGGCATTACTAAATTGGATAAAATCATATTTACACCATCGACTTTATAGAGTTAATATTAATGGAAAATTCTCGGATTCCTATTTGGCAACCTCTGGCCTCCCTCAGGGGAGTGCTATGGGACCTCTGCTTTTCATAATTTTCATTAATGATGTGAGGTTCTGTCTATCTTCAGAGTGTCTCCTGTATGCAGATGATTTAAAAATTTTTAAGTCTATTAAATTAGCGACAGGCTCACAATTGGTTCAACATGACTTAGATTCGTTGAGCTCTTGGTGTAGCCGAAATTCGCTTCCTCTTAACATAAGCAAGTGCTTCTATGTCACTTACAGTAAATCCGTATACAATTTCGTCACATCCTATAATATCAATGGTCAACCTCTACAACTGCGGCAGGAATCCTTGGATCTAGGAGTGTTGTTTGATTCGAAATTTAAGTTTGCAGCACACTTCGATTACATCATGCCCAGGGCCTATGCTATGTTTGGATTTGTGAAACGGAACGCATCACTATTCACGGATCCCTACACCAGAGTTGCGCTTTATTTTGCATTTGTCCGATCTAAACTAGAATATGCGTCTCTTATTTGGAATCGCTTCACTACCACTCATGGAAACAGAATAGAACGACTACAGAAACAATTTTTAAAAATTCGCTTTGTTGCCGCTAAGGTTTTTGGACCCTACCCCTTCATAACACCAGCAATGTAGGCTTGTTCACCTACCATCCCTTGAGCATCGTAGAAGTATCCTCGCCATTTGCTTCATTTCTGATTTGGTGGATGGTAGTATCGACTGTCCAGAACTACTCTCGAATGTTGGTTTTCACGCCCCGTCTAGACAACTTCGGAATTTTGATCCCTTTTTTTCTCGAGCTACGGCGGACAAATTATTCCCAAAATGAGCCCCTCTATAGGGCCTTATATGAGTCTAACGCAATTCCAATTGATATGCAATTGGACTACTTCTCAAGTAAATCAACTCTTAAGCATAGGTTAGTCAATTATTTTGTAAATTTTAGTACGTAAGATAAGTTGTTGAATTGTACAAGTAGCCAGTAAAGGAATTCCGTTGGCGAAATAAATAAATAAATAAATAAATAAATCATTGAATAAACCGCGGTCGCGGTGAACATGAAGTCTCATTTCTTTCGGTCAACGGGGCACTTCGCGTATCGAGAGGTTTTCTCCCCTACAGCTTAGACGCTTTCCGCCGCACCAGTAGCAAGCCGCCGAAGCCCAGCGCAGCAGCCCGCCGACGCCGCCAGTTCCCGCCGCCGCCTCCCACGCCATTCTACCAGAGCCGACGGTACCCCGCTACCCCCCGGCGTACATATATCATAAAGTAAATAAACTATAATAAGTGTCCAATAAGCTTAGGCACAGCTTGTTTTCTTTTCTTTCCCCACATATCCTGTTGTGTGAAACTCCTTGTGTTGAAAATGTTAATAATCTTTATCCATTTATTGAGAACACATCCTTTCGAGTAGTTTTATTATATTCTTTATTTATTTGGTTTGCATGATTGGAGCAGCGTTAATGCCGCTTCCAACGTCAAGTTGTTTCTGATTTTACAATTTGCCTTAGGATCTAAGTAAGCCTAATTCTCGTTGCTGCGCTTCTTACAGTTGGGCGGCAGAGAGTTGGCTATGTATATCTTATGTATATAAAGTGTATTTAATTATGCTCTCTTTGGCTGGAGCGCGAGGGCATGTGTATGTACTTGAGTTTGGCTGAGCGGCCGGCGTGTGCAACAGAATGCTGACACTTGCACTTTCTTTGAGCGCGCCGATCGACTCATGTTTCGGCCACTTAGGGTTTTTGACCGAGCCTTTTGTTTATAAAAACAATGCAACAAAGTGTTACAGTGTGTTTGTTTCAAGTACTCTTGGTACAGTAGATATTCGATATAAGTGCATACTACATCTCCCTCCTTTTGAAAAATAACGTAATATTATGAAGTTATTTTGTTAATATATTTTACTTAAAGGAATATTTTTTTTTTTTTGTTTTTAATCTTTTTTTTTTTTTAAATTTCTTACTTTTTTTTTTTTTTTTTAAGAGAATGGAATTGGGAATAATATACGTATTAAAAGAAGAAGTATTTTTAAACATGGAGTGTAAAAGTATTTCTAAACATGGTTACACTCATAAGTATTTCTAAACATGGCCATGTTAAATGCAATTATGAAATAAACATTTTTAATCTATCTTTATGTACTATTTGTTTATTATTTTTGTTATTTATTATAGTTATGTTATCTCTATCTCCTATTTGTTCTACCCTATAAGGACCTGTATATTTCGAATCTAACTTATGTCCTGTTTCATTTTTCAATAAAACTTGATCTCCTATTTTTAAATCGAAATCTAAACTAGTTTTGTCGTAACTAATTTTCTGTTTTAGCTTATGAGATTCTAGCATTAGTCTAGCTCTCTTAATTGCCTGTTCTAATCTAAATTTGGATTCCTTAGCATAATCTTCTATATTATAAAGGGGTTTTATTTTATCTATGCTATTAAAGTGTTTTAGTAGATTTGAAGTTTTACCGAAAACTAGCTCATATGGACAATAGTCATGTGCCATAGATGGGGTTGTATTAAAACAATATACGAAGTATCGTAGCCATACATCCCAATCTGTTTTGTCAACTGAGATGTATGAACGAATGAACTCATTTAGGGTTCTGTGGCTTCGCTCCACGGTACCTACAGTCTGGTAGTGGTGTGCAGTTGAAGTTATGTTTTTAATATGTAAGTATTTACATAGATCTTCAATAATTGAATTTTTATATTCTGTTCCCATGTCCGTAATGAACGTCTTCATTGGACCGTACTTAAGAATAAAATCTTCAAATATAGCTTTTGCTACTGTATTTGCACTTTTATTTGGTATGGGTATAGCTACTAGGTATTTAGTTAAATCGCAGATGAGTGTTACTGCGTATTCGTTTCCGTTATTAGATTTTGGAAGGGGACCAATAGTATCTACAATTACTATATCAAAAGCTCTTTGTGGAGTTTCGGTTATAGTTAGTGGGGTCTTAGTATGTTTAGTCGTTTTCGACTTTTGGCATTTAGGACATTTCTTTATGTACTCTTTTATGTCTTTGGACATATTTTTCGAGTAATAGTGTCTCTGGACCTTGGCCAAGGTTTTTGTAATGCCTGTATGACCACCTTGTATTGGATCATCATGGAATGTAGACAATATAGCTTCTTTTTTTTATTATGTTTTATTACGGTCACCGGGTTGAGTAGCGCTACTCTCAATGATTTCAATATTTTATTGCCCATAATTTTAAAATTATCAATTGAAACAAGTTCAAAGATATTTTCCCACGGTGCCACTTTGAGTTGGCTGACTTTGTGAATACCGGCCTGCTTTTCAAGCCTTTGAAAGAATTGACCTAAGTCAATGGTTCCATTAGTATACAAATCGCTAACATCATATCTTGCTGTAATTTTCTTTCCGTGCTTAAATAAACACATTTTATTATTTACATGCAAGGTCACTACTTTACGTACTTCATCATTGTTTATGACTTCATATACGTTGGGCTTTGAAGCTTTTTCTATAGGTTGCTTATGCAATTCTATTTGATCTTTTCCTGCGCAGGATTTCTGTCTACTTTGGTTTCTGGTAGTGACTTTCAGAATTTTATTACTTGTTTGTATATTTGTTAGGTCTGTGATTGTTATTCTGGAGAGCGCATCGGCTACATAGTTGTCTTTACCCTTTAGATACTCCACCGTAAAATTATATTCCTCTAATTCAAGTCTCATTCGAACTTGGATTTACCATTGAAAATAAGTATGTCAGTGCTCTATGGTCTGTTTTGACAGTGAAGTGTCTACCATAAATATATGGTCTGAAGTGTGTTATTGCCCAATGAATGGCTGCTAATTCTTGTTCTGTGGTGCTCTTGTTGCTTTCACCTTTCGTAAAGGATCTTGATGCGTATGCCACTGGAAGCTGTAGTCCATTTTGGTTTTGAGTTAGGACTGCTCCACAAGCGTATTTGCTAGCATCTGTGATTATGCAAAATTCTTTGCTAAAATCTGGATATTGCAACAGAGTAGGATTTATTAATGCTGATTTAAGATGTTCGAAGGCGTTTTGACATTGTGTTGTCCATTCGAATTTTACATCTTTCTTACATAATCTTGTTATGTGACGGGAGTATTCAGCAAAATTTTTTATAAAACGTCTGTAATAATTGCAAAATGCAATGAATCTTCTAGCGCCGTCCGCATCATGTGGGACTGGATAATTTTGAATGACGTCGTATTTTTTGTCGTCGGGCCAGATTCCTTTATCTGTGCATTTATGTCCTAAGAAAGTGACTTCATGCATGAAAAATGAACATTTTTCAGGATGTAACTTCAAGTTGTGTTTCCTACATTTCTCGAAAACATCAGTTAAGTTCTTGAGCATGTGTTTTTCGGAACAACCTATGACTATTAAGTCATCCATATAAAGAAATGCTTGCGAAGGTTCTAATCCAGAGAAAGCTATAGTCATCATTCTTTGAAAAGAGTTTGGTGCTATTTTTAAACCGAATGGTAATCGCGTGAAGCGGTACGAACCATTGTTTGTCGAAAAAGATGTTATATCCCGTGAACTTTTTTCCAGTTCAATTTGATGGAAACCTGACATTAAGTCAAGGCATGAGAAGTATTTTGCTTTACCTAGTTGATCTAAAATATCATCGATTCTAGGCAGTGGAAATTTATCAGACAAGAGTTTTTTATTAATTTGACGATTACTAATCGCCATTTTTTATTTTCCGAATTTGGAAGTGACATTTTTGGTACTAACAAAAGTGGGCTATCATAAGGTGATACAGAGGGTTCCACTATTTCATCACTGATGAGTTTTTGTACTTGTTTTTGAATTTCGTCTTGTTGACTATGAGGATTTCTATAATTTTTTATATATACGGGTTCATCATCAATTAATCTCAGCTTTTGTTTATAAAAATTATTGGTAGTGATCGATTCGGTTTCTAGTCCGAACACATCACTATACTGGGTGCATAATGCTGTAAGTTGTTTATTGAATTGAGGCGGGAAGTTTTTTGCAAGTTGGGATAATACAATTTTTTATCTGTCTTCTAAGTTCGTTTTTACTATGTCGTAGTTTGAAAGTGGTTCATGATGAATGTTTTTGATATAGACTACTTGATCTGTGTTCGTAGTATTTAGTAATCTTATATATGCATTTTGGACTGTTGCTATGGTATGGTATAGATACCATGCTGAATTTCTTGATTCGGAATTAATACACTGTCTTCTTCTGAATTTATTTCGATTTTTCGGACGCCTTGGGATCTTGCTGGCAGAATTAGGGAGTTGTTGCCAGAACTGTATGCTATTGGAATATAAATTGGATATTTTAGGTTATTTGGTCTTATTATAAGCCAGTCTTCAGACGGCTTGAAGTCTAATTGACAGTTGTATCTTTTGATAAAATCGATTCCTAGTATTCCATCACATGGAACAGCGAATTGCATATTTACGATATGGAAATCATGTTGAATTATGTACTTAGAAGTTTGAATTTCAATAGAAGTAAAGCCTTTTGATTTTGTAACTTCCTGACTTATACCCTGTATGTTTATGATGTGATTATCTTGAATGTTTTGAAAATTATCAGAATATTCCTTCAATAAGGATATTTCCGCACCTGTGTCTAGTAAGAGAACTAATTCTTTTCCTGTTGCTACGTTCGTGAAAGTGACAAATGTATTTTGACTGAGACTTAAAGTGTGAATTTTGATGTTGTTTACTGTCGTGTATCTAAAGGTGTTTGGGAGTTTCCCGAATTTGTTTGCGCCACTCTAACATTGTTATTGTGGTTGTTGTTTCCCCCACGGCTGTTTCCGCCGCTGGTGTTTCCACCACGGTTGTTGTTTCTGTTATAATTGTTATTTTGGTTATTTCTGTTATAACCATTGTTTTGATTATATCCGTTATTCTGATAATATCTGGTATTGTTATAATTACCTCGATTATTACCTCGATTATTACCTCGTCCGCGATTTCCACCGCGCTGCGGGTAATTTTTGTAATATAGGACAGTGTTTGGCTGTCCGGTTGCTTCTGTGCAACTGCTTACAAATTTGGATATGGCTTCATTCATTGTATTGAAGGTACCGGCTTGCATTATAGTTTTTACCTTATCTATTTGGCAATTTTTAGTCATTGCTTTCACTGCATGCCGAGTGGAATAACGTCTGGCTAACTCTAGGGATAAGCCATCTGTTATAAATGCACCTTCTAAGGATTTCGGCATCTGCTCAACCTCTTGTGTGTACTGCTTGGCAGTTTTATTGCGTTGTTGTAGGCTCATCAGTTTTGCTGACAACACTTCTACAGTTTCGCCTTTGACGTTGTTTTTTAATCTGGAAATGACTTCAGCTATTGTTGTTTCATCTCCGATTAGATTTCTGGCGACACCTTTTAGCTTTGTTTTTATAATTGAAACTGCTAATTGTTCGTGTTCGCCTTTTATTGATTCTATTATTTCTAATGCATCCATAAAACTTGTTAAGTTTTCAGATTTACCATCGAAAACTGGTATAAGCTTGGATGCTGTGTTAATGTAATCAATATTAGATTGTGCCATTGTGATATTGTTTCTTATTTTATTTTCTATTATGGAATTATCATCAGAATCTGTATAATTATCCAGATCTGACATTAAAACAGCTGGAATAGTAAGATTATTTAAATCTTGCTCTTCTATTTTAGGATTTGTTTCTGTAAGGTCTTCTGATTCTATTTGGTCACTGTCAGTTTGTTTTCTTGATTCCGATTCATCACCAGTTTCAACTGCTAGGGAGGTGTTAAGTATAGTTGGTACCGATATGTCCAACTTAAACTTTTGTTTAATTGATATTAAATTAGATCGTAGTCTGATCAAAAATTTTGATACTTGGGACCAATGATCTTGATTTAATTTTTCCTTCTGGCCATATATTAGTATTCGTGCTTCATTAAAGCATTTTACTACAATTTCCACATGTTTTTTAATGGTATTCTTTTGAATTGGCCTGTTTTGAGTAAGTGACTTATATGATTTGTGAAAGTCAACTTTTATGTTATTTAGCTGCTTATATAATTCATTCCATTCCATTATATTGTGGAGATGAATTATTTCTTGAAGACCATCATTACTATTGTTTTACCTAGTATTGGGTGTTCGTCTACTACTGATCTAACCTGTACCCCTGGGATGGTTGATAGGACAATTGCCTTTTGGGTGCTTGTGCAATGAATTAGTGGAGAGGCATCTAAATTAAATGTTTCAATATATAAGTTTTCTAACTCGTAAATGCTTACTGAAGTTGGTGCAACTAATTGCAGAATTCTTTCTCTAAAATAGATGTCCCTATCATATGTGTTTGCAATTGCTTTTAGCGTAGCCATTCTTAATTAATTTGTTTTTATTTATTGATTTGTATTTTATTCCATTTTCTTTAACTTTTTAACATTTTAATACAGCAATATTTTTTAAAATTGTTTGTGCCAAAATGTTTAAATTTTGTCCAGATCATTTGCCTGGCTCATATATTTTTTTTTAAGACATTTATTGTGCAATTTATAAAGTTTATAGAAACAGTTTGCGCACATTATTACAACAATTATTATAAGCAATGTATAAATTAATTCTAAGTCTATGGGGTTTGATTCTACCTTATTAATAACATTTGCAGTGGAATCCACTGTTTTTGTATCTATTTAACCCATCTTTGGGGTTGGTATTCTTAATATATATCTTGGTCTGTCAAATTCTTTTGATTTTTGAATCAATTCGTAAATGTTGTTAATGTTATTCATAAACAACTAGTTTAATATTATTAATTTTGATTTTACTTTTTTGTTTTTGACCAATTATTATCATATTTTACATATAATTTCCTGCCTATTTTGTGTATGGTTTTCAGACCATACTCTAATCGGGCAACTTTTATGTCGCTCAATTTTTACAATTGTTTTTATAAAATAAATGAAAACAAGAAAGGAAGTTAGCTTCGGCAAGCCGAAGCATATATACCCTTGCAGCTATAATTATTAAATTTAAAAACACAAAAAATGATATTCCCAATAGTATAAGATAACATGTCAAAAAACACCGAAGCTATAATTTGTTTCATATTATTTTCCTACCAATTTTCCGATCGTTCCCTTGGCAGCTATATGATATAGTCGTCCGATTTTGATAAAATTAAATTCGAAATTCAGAACTAATTAAAAAATGTTATTTCCAAGCCTAGGAGGTTATATGTTAAAAAACACCGAAGCTATAATTTGTTTCATATTATTTTCCTACCAATTTTCCGATCGTTCCTATGGCAGCTATATGACATAGTCGTCCGATTTTGATAAAATTAAATTCGAAATTCAGAACTAATTAAAAAATGTTATTTCCAAGCGTTGGAGGTTATATGTTGCAAAACACCGAAGCTATAATTTTTTTCATATTATTTTTCCACAAATTTTCCGATCGTTCCTATGGCAGCTATATGATATAGTCGTCCGATTTCGATAAAATTTAATTCAAAATTCAAAATTATTTAAAAATTGTTATTTCCAAGCTTAGGAGTTTATATGCTAAAAAACACCAAAGATATAATTTTTTTTCATTTTTTTGTCCGATTATTCCTATGGGAGCTATAAGATATAGTTGTCCGATCCGGCTGGTTCCGACTTATATACTACCTGCAACAGATATAAGACTCTGACTGAAATCAATATACCCTCTGCAAGGGTATAAAAATATGCATCGCAGTGCAATTAAAAAAATTTTTCCAACGCAGTGCATAGATAAAAAAATTATGCGCTCTTGGTAGCGCTGTCGGTTCACACTTCCTTGGTACCGGTGCTGGCTGCACAGGTGTACTTCATGTTGGGGCACCGGTGCTGGCTACACAGGTGTACTCGCAGAACGGGGAGCACAGTGGTCCCTCGCAGTCATCTGGGCACGTCTTCTTTAGTTTTGGGATGGCAACTTTTCCTGGAGGAGGCAATGTGTTTTCATTTTTTGAATTATTTTGGATTACAGGGTAGGTGGATGTGGCTGTAGCTGTGGTCTGATTTTTTTGGTTCTGATAGCAAATTTTTTAGGTATTCGACTTCGGCATGTATTTTTACCGAGTCGTTCCACTGTATTGCTTTGCCGCTGTTGAGCAGCTTCAGTAGATGAGCCTTTCTGGCTTTTAATCTTTTGACCACGCCACTTCTTTTGGCACACATCACACTCTACTCACTGCGTTTCTTCTCTTGTTCTTGTTGTTGTTGTCGTTTTTGCTGTTGTTGCCTTTGTTGTTGCTGTTGTCTTTTGAGAGATGGCTATGTATATCTTATGTATATAAAGTGTATTTAATTATGCTCTCTTTGGCTGGAGCGCGAGGGCATGTGTATGTACTTGAGTTTGGCTGAGCGGCCGGCGTGTGCAACAGAATGCTGACACTTGCACTTTCTTTGAGCGCGCCGATCGACTCATGTTTCGGCCACTTAGGGTTTTTGACCGAGCCTTTTGTTTATAAAAACAATGCAACAAAGTGTTACAGTGTGTTTGTTTCAAGTACTCTTGGTACAGTAGATATTCGATATAAGTGCATACTACAATACACAGGTTTTATAATATGTACTTACAGTATGTGTTACTCCAATGTTTAAAACATCTCAAAATTTTAAAAAAATGGCCTTTTGTATTGTTTTTATAAGTTCGAAGTTCTTTGAATTATAGGATTCTGATTATTCATATCTCGAAACTGGGAAACATTCATGAACAGTATCTTAGCCTGTTGGGATAATCTAATTTAACTTTGTTGTATTATTTGCACACACAAATTTGGTATCTGCTTTACAGAGCAGCAAATAACATCGATAAATTTGTTTGTGGAGTGTTTGATATCGGTTGATTGATTGTCCTCCAGCACTAATAAGAGCTAAGAAAAATTTCGTAAGCAAAATGAAAATATGTTCCACAAGTAGTACCAAGCGTTTAGAGATGACATCCAACTCGTTCCAAGTCTGGAAAAATTTAAGAAATTACAAACCTCGAAGACTGCAAATCTCGAAAGACTGCAATTTGGTTAGCCAATACACATCACAATATTTTTTGGAACGATGGAGAAAACAGTTTTCCACAAACTCGAAAGTGTCTAAGGACAATTACAAGCGGAAAACAAATTATTTGTAAGGGTGTGGAAAAGAAACGATTTCTACAGACTTTTTTGGGAGTCGTCAGCTCATTAACATCGAGGAAATGGGCTGTCCGTCATTAAACAGGTTTAAAGGAAAACGGTTTCCCTATTGTGAAACACACACAACAGGCGGGGTTTGTGCTCTTAACAATGCATACATTATTTTGAAATTTTTTAAAAGTAGCTCCAAAACAATAGTATAATTTTTATACATCATTTTAAAGTTGAGACTAGATGTGTAAAAACCTACAAGAAAACAAAATTTAACAAATAAAATTTCATGAGGAAATTGACCAATTTATTGAACAATTTAAAGAACAGATAATTGGTCAGCACTCTCAATACCTTCTAGGCACAAAAACTACGTTCATGAATCGAGGTGGACATGATCTCAAAACTACGAATTATGGTGAACACTTTACACTTTGTAATCCTGAATTGACGTCGGAAACGTGCGCCTGCCTCTTCTATGCAAATCGCCGGAATGAAGTCAGAAAATGAATTTCAATATATAATCAAATCAAACATGTTCGCAATACCAAAATAAATGAATAAATGTATTATTATGCTACAAAATAAACTTCTGACCTTTTATTTCGAGTTAAAATTACAGGTACGGAGAATGGATAATGTTCGTACACAAAGGTACTCAACAAAGGTACCAGGCGCTCAGTAGCACTCACTGCAGATGAGAATTGCTGATCAGCATGTTATATGTCTCACTAACTCACCGTTTCACCGACTCAACGGCACACTGACTCGCCAATACAGTCAGCACATTTTGCAGTGTCAGCCGAGCCAACTACGCAAACTGCTACCATAATCATAATTCCGTGGCCTACTTTAGAATATAGCTTACTTCACTAATCATTACACTAAACTCCCGTGTTCCAAGTAGTATATAATAATGTATCAAATGAAGAATAAATCAGTTATCAACACACCTCATAACTCCGCGGTTCTTCTTCCTACCTCTGGGAATAGGGCTCGTAATACACTATCTCAACTAGCAGCTAACCACGTTAGCTCAACCTCAGCGCAGTTTAGCATCGCCTGTGCTCCGGCATCGCAGTAACCATCGTTACCATTGCCGTGACGCGATCGTCCTGCCAGCAAAGCGTCCCCGTGCCAGCGACAAGTGCTCATTAACCCCTTGTCACGCGGTGTGACCCAGAAGTGTCTACTTCGGTTAGGCACAAACAGATAATATTTCCTTGACTAAGATACGTCGGCTACTTCCGAGTTGTTGCGCGGTCGTGATTTCAACCTCTATTATGAGACGCATTAGAGCTAGCAGTCAGCGGTGAGGGCGTTGGCGTGCGGCCCATGATCTTGTCAATGAGCGTGCGCCTTCAGGCTTGTGCATGTGTCCCTTTTATTGCGCTTGTCAATGAGCGTGCGCCTTCAGGCTTGTGCATGTGCCCCTTTTATTGCGGTCAGGTAATGGACAGGTGCGCATGTTCGGGTAGCTCTTGCTTGAATCCCTTTTATGACATGTTTATGAACCATTTGTGGAAAGGAGAGAATCTTAGAGAATTTACCAGTTAAACGTTCTGGGGCGGAAACAAAAATGTGTGTTTGAAAATATTCCACATCAAAGAATCATTAACTTGTGAGATCTATTTTATTGGGGTTTTTTTGATTTCTAAATTAATTTTACAATCATAGAAAATATTATTCCTCAACATGATCGGACATGTTCCTCTAAGATAACCATCTTTGAATACTTTGGATGTGCGACCTTTCTGACGTGCACAGCAACACCTTTGATAATGAGGCAAAAGGGTACGTGATCACACCTTTCCCCAACATGATCGGATATGTTCCTCTAAGATAACATCCTTTGGATACTATGGCTGTGCGACCTTTCTCACGTGCACCTTTTGCTAATTGCTATGCTAATTGTCCCAGAATCCATCTTTCCCTACTACTTCTCTCCTTGGTCAAGAAAACATTTTCGGGTGGATCCTAACAGGACCCATTCCTGCTCCAAGGAAAATCAGATTTCCGTCCTTTTCCACGCGGATCTCCCACACGATTGACTCGTCCCTGGATAGGCTTTTCACAAAATTTTGGGAGGTGGAGGATCTGCCAGTAAAAGTGACAAAATCTTCCGATTTGACATGTGAGGAAAATTTTCTCCGGACGACTACGACAGACGATAACGGCAGGTATGTCGTAAGTCTTCCGTTTCGTGATCCCGAAAACGTGAAATCCACCCTCGGTCACTCCAGATCCTCCGCGTTGTCGCAGTTCCAAAGAACCGAGCAACACCTAAAGAGGGACAGTCAGCTGAAAGCCAAATACGACACCGTGATTCAAGAGTATCTCGACCTCCATCGCATGAAAGAAGTCCGTCCTACCCATAATTCTGCCAGGTTTTACCTCCCGCATCATGCAGTGCTCAAGCCGGAAAGTACAACCACCAAGCTACGTGTGGTTTTCAATGCCTCCAGCCCTTCAGAGAATGGGGTCAGTTTAAAGGATATCCTTCATGCTGGCCCAGTCTTACAGTCCGGTATAACTATCCAGATCCTGAAGTGGCGATATTTCCGATACGTCTACAGTGCCGATATCGAGAAAATGTATCGGCAGATATGGGTGGATCCGAAGCATTCCCCGTTCTAGCGCATCTAATTCCGCAACAGCGAGGGGCACATTCGAAATTTCGAATTACAGACTGTTACTTTTGGAGTCAATTGCGCGCCATTCCTAGCCATTCGAGTCCTGCAACAGCTGGCAACTGACGTGCAGCTCAGCCATCCAAGAGCGAGCAACGTCATTCGAAATCATATGTATGTAGACGATGTCCTTTCGGGAGCTGACTCCGCCGAGGACGCTAAGTTCTTTGTTTGCGAGCTACAAAGTGCTCTAGATTCCGCGGCCCTTCCATTAAGAAAATGGACCTCCAACCACAAAGAAATCTTAGCTCATATCCAAAGCGATCATCTTATGACAACAGACTTCCTCGAAATCGACAATGAGAGCACAGCCAAAACTCTCGGCGTACGCAGGAAGGCGACGTCCGACGAGTTCTTTTTCCCACCAGATTTAGCAACCGAAATCTCCCCCACGAAGCGCCAAGTGCTTTCCCAAATTGCCAAGCTGTTTGATCCAGCAGGCTGGCTCGCTCCATTTGATGTGTGTGCCAAAATCTTTATGCAAGAGATTTGGCTCCAGGATCTAGGTTGGGACGATAAACTTCCAATTGAGCTGTGCCAAAGGTGGAACAGCTTTCTCCAGAGCTATTCGGTCCTAGACCAGGTCAGAATACCCAAATGGGTTTCCTTCCGTCCAGAGTTCCGCGTAGAGCATCACGGATTCTGTGACGCCTCGCAAAAGGCATACGGTGCTGCGATCTATGTGCGCGTAGAGGTGGGCCATAAGACGATGGTGACCTTGCTCACGGCCAAGACGCGTGTGGCGCCAGTCAAAACGGTGTCCCTACCCAGGCTGGAGCTATGTGGGGCTCTCTTTGTCCGAGATGGCCGAAGCCATTCCTCCTAATATGCAGAGGCTGACCTCAAAACTCCATTGTTGGACCGATTCCGCGATTGTGCTAGCATGGTTAGCCAAACCAGTGTGCCATTGGACAACGTTCGCTGCCAACAGCCAATTGGTCACACGTTCAATCCGAACATAATCCAGCTGATTTGGCTAGTCGAGGAGTTCCCCTTCAAGAGCTGGTGGATAACCCGCTTTGGTGGCATGGACCCACTTGGCTGCAACGTCCACGCGATCATTGGCCCAGCCAGGGAACCGACCTGCCGGTGACCGAGATCGAAAAGCGTGCCGTCAAAGCCCATGTGGCGTCTATGCCGACAGAAGTTTTCCTGGATCGTTTTTCCAAATTAGATAGAGCATTGCGGGTCTTCGCGTATGTCCATCGATTTGTTCAGCGATGTCGAAGACAATCACCGCTTTCCGGGGTCCGTCTAGAGGCCCAGGACGTTGCCGCAGCGGAACAGCTCATGACAATTTGCTCTCAGCGCAGGTATTTTTCTGAAGAATACCGCTGCTTGAGTCAGAAGCGTCCTGTGCCCGCGGCGAGTTCGATTCTCTCCCTGAACCTCTTTCTAGACAAGAAAGGGCTAATCAGGGCATGCGGCCGCGTAACGCCCTCCGACAGTTTGCGGTATGATGAACGACATCCGATTATCCTACCTTACGAATGTGCACTCTCGCGGCTTCTGGTAAAATTCACGCATCTCATTTCATTACATGGTGGTAACCAGTTAGTGGTGCGTCTAACCCGGTCCAGATACTGGGTTCCGAGAATAAAGAACTTGGTGAAGGCAGTGGTTAGCTTCTGCAAGGTCTGCGTTATCCACAAAAAGAGATTGCAAGTCCAGATGATGGAAAGTTTTCCGAAAGAGCGAGTGTCTTTTTCCCGTTCACGTACACGGGGACGGACTACGCCGGCCCGTTTGATATTAAGAATTATACCGGAAGAGCTTGTCTCAATACAAAAGCGTATGTGTTGGTTTTCGTTTGTTTTTCTACAAAGGCCATCCATCTAGAGCCTACATCCGACTTAACGACTGAAAAGTTTCTTGCCGCTTTTGCTCGTTTCGTATGTAGAAGAGGGTGTCCTCGCCAAGTCCAGTCCGACAACGGAAAGACCTTCGTCGGCGTTTTCACCGTGCTTTCCCGAGACTTCCTGCAAGCCGTTAAGGAGTCTGTGACCGATGGGGGCACCCCATATGGGAGGCCTATGGAAAGCTGGTGTCAAGAGCTTCAAGACCTTGTTTTACAAGTCCACCGCTACACGGAAGTACACCTTTGAAGAGCTGTCCACCCTCCTAGCGAGAATCGAAACTTGTCTGAATTCCAGACCGCTATCTCCCATGTCCGAGGATCCAACTGATCTCTTAGCGTTGACACCAGGGCACTTTCTTGTTGGTGAACCTCTTCTATCCATAGTGGAACCTGAAGTAAAGGGCGAATCCAAGTCCATTCTGAACCGGTGGCAGCACTTAAAGTCTCTCCATCAGCAATTCCGCACTCGATGGAAGGATGAGTACCTTAAGGAGCTCCACAAACGCAACAAGTGGCAAGTTCCCACAGAAAATCTGCGTGTCGGCGACATGGTCGTCATTAAGGAAGAAAATTTGCCCTCAAATGAGGGGCGACTCGGAAGAATAGACTCCGTTTTTCCGGGAACCGATGGCAATGTCCGCGTAGTCGACATTCGTACGGCACGCGGCATTGTCAAACGTCCTGTGACCAAGGTGGTTCTTCTTCCAAGAGAGCCGTCCAAAGCTACCTAGTAACGAGCCGCGTTTCATATACACCTTAGTCCGTAGCCATTATCCACGTCATTGCTAATCAGCCCTGTTGGTTTTTTGGCTTCCCGTCCACGAAGCGCTCAGGCATTGGAAAGCAGACGTACGAGAGGTACTCAGTCCTACCGATGCCGAGTCTGCCGCGGAATCTCTCCTCTTCGGAAGTGTCAGAGGTTCCTAAAGCTGAGCGCAGAGAAGCGCCTGCGGGCAGTTCTTATAAACAAGTACTGCGCCAACTGTCTCGCACACGAGCACTCCACTGGGAGCTGTCGTAGCGGTGACCGGTGCAGAACGTTCGACGAGGCCATCAAGCTGGAGGTGGTCCTCACCCCCATCCGTGCGCTCAGTGAGTGCGTAGTAAAGAAGTTTAGGGAGCTACCGCTCGCGGATGAGCGTTTCCATCGGCCCGCCACCATTTCCTTAATCCTGGGCTTAAGGCGTATGCGACTGGCCGGGGTTCCGTCTCTTTTTGCAACGCTAGCGATTGCAAGGGAGCGGAATGTTCAGGCCCACTGTCCGGCGAATCTGGACCCCGGCCCCGCTATTCAACTGCACCGCTATCCAACTGCACCGCTCTCTCGCTCTTCCGCTCTCCCGCTCTGTTCCCTTTTCCCCTCCGTGAAGTCTCCGTTGCGCATTGGAGCGCGGAACTCAGCTTAGACTTAAGCAGTTAGATTTTGGCAGTCATCATTGAATAAACCGCGGTCGCGGTGAACATGAAGACTTATTTCTTTCGGTCAACGGGCACTTCGCGTATCGAGAGGTTTTCTCCCCTACAGCTTAGACGCTTTCCGCCGCACCAGTAGCAAGCCGCCGAAGCCCAGCGCAGCAGCCCGCCGACGCCGCCAGTTCCCGCCGCCGCCTCCCACGCCATTCTACCAGAGCCGACGGTACCCCGCTACCCCCGGCGTACATATATCATAAAGTAAATAAACTAAAATAAGTGTCCAATAAGCTTAGGCACAGCTTGTTTTCTTTTCTTTCCCCACATATACACAAGTTTTATAATATGTACTTACAGTATGTGTTACTCCAATGTTTAAAACATCTCGAAATTTTCAAAAAATGGCCTTTTGTATTGTTTTTATAAGTTCGAAGTTCTTTGAATTATAGGATTCTGATTATTCATATCTCGAAACTGGGAAACATTCATGAACAGTATCTTAGCCTGCTGGGATAATCTTATTTAACTTTGTTGTATTATTAGCACACACAAATTTGGTATCTGCTTTACAGAGCTGCAAATAACATCGATAAATTTGTTTGTGGAGTGTTTGATATCGGTTGATTGATTGTCTTCCAGCACTAATAAGAGTTAAGAAAAATTTCGTAAGGAAAATGAAAATATGTTCCACAAGTAGTACCAAGCGTTTAGAGATGACAACCAACTCGTTCCAAGTCTGGAAAAATTTAAGAAATTACAAACCTTGTCGAACTTGGCCAATATCACCGTTCATATGGTCGATTTTTGAAATTTGTGGGTGTAAAAGTGGGCGTGGCAACACTTTTTTTGAGCCTAAAATAAGAAGGATTTTATTTTATGGGAACATTTTTGTATCAATGTAGTCAGTATTTAAGTATTTTTCTTGAAATTTTAAAAATGACAGTCACACAAAAAAATATTTAAAGTCAGCTTATATTAATTTCACAAACAAAATGAAAATATGTTTGATAAATTTTTCAACAGGGACAAGTAGTTCCTAGCGATTAAAGATGACATCCAACTCGTTCCAAGTCTGAAAAAAAAGTATAGAATTAAATACCTTGTCGATCTTAAACAAGTAATTATTTTTATTTAATGCTAATCAAACAAAAACTTCTCTTAACGATGTAAACATAAAGAAGAACGCTATAGTGGCTTCAGTACCTTTACTCAGCTAAACGGAGCAAAAGAGAGATGGAAATATAACAGCAGGAAATCAAGATTGTAAAGCACCACCTACACGCGATTTCAATATATGGTAAGGTGGACGGAAAACCAATTTAAGCGTTATGGGCGTTTGTGGGCGTTAGAGTGGGCGTGGCAACTTTCTCTTAGGTCAACCGATTGGTATTGACGAGCCCAAAGCATTTCAGATAAAATTTAGTTTCGATCAATAAAACTGTAGGACCCAAAGTTTAGGACGGCTTGTGGACTTGCGCTGCACACAAAGCTAAGGAATATATGTCTTAAGTCCGAACTCTACCTTTTAATTGACCCAACAAAAACGTTGCCACGCTCACTCCGACGCCAACAATCCACCCACAAAACTTAGAAAGTCCTCCATATGAACGCTGATATTTCGGAAACCATCATAGCTAGAGATTTGGGATCTTAGATTTCGATTCTTTAGCTTCGATTGCAGCGGTCAATACCTACTCTTACGCCCATTAACCTCCCAAGAAGAAAAGCAATGAGGCCAGAGCCAGACAATGACATTTTTTTTATTAAATATAGATTAAGTATAAACAGGAGCAGAGAAAGAGAAATAAAAATGGTGGAAGAAGAAGAGAAATAAGGGATCCGTTCCCGCGGGACCTTCATTGGTTTCCAACATGCAGCTGATCACGTTGTCCGCTGTCAGGTTACGCTCAGTTATTGTTTCAGCTTCGGCTCGGTTCCTAGCGTATAGGGGGCAGATGAATAACGCGTGCTACGCGTCTTCGATGCTTCCAGTGCCGCAGTGTTCACAGCAGGGGTTTGGCTCTCGCTTAAACTTATGCAGGTATTCCTTGAAACATCCTTGCCCGGATATCATCTGCGTGAGGTAGAAGTCTACCTGTCCGTGCCTTCTCTACAGCCAAGGGGTTAGACTGGGGATTAGCCTGTGCGTCCTGTGGTCGCATTGTTCTACCTCCTTTGCCATGCCTCGATCGTGCTACTGCGCTGGGTCCTGCTTCCTGTGCTCCCCGTTCTTCGTTCTGCCGCCAGGAGGTCTATCGGTATGGTACCGGCTACTACTAGCGCGGCTTCCTCAGATACCGTGCAGAGCTGCTTGTGATGCGCAGTGCGCAGCGTATGTAGACAGCTGTATGTTGCGGCCTTCATAGCTTCGGCCCAAATGGGCGCGGCGTACAGTATAGTAGAGGTCACCACTGTGGCTATGCTCCTTCTGCTGTGCTGCTTTGGTCCTCGAGTATTGGCCATCATTCTTGAGATGGCTGCAGTCGATCTAGATGCTTTGGCTGCTGCATACGATAGATGTGTTGAACAATAGCCTGTTGTCGACTAGAACTCCAAAATACTTGATTGAGGCACTTGTTTCTATTGGAGTTGATCCGACTCGTATTGTTGCCTTCTCCACAGTCTTCCTGCTGCTTATGAGCACTGCATCCGTTTTGTGCTCGGCAACTCATAACCCGTTGTCTGCGAGCCAGCACATGAGGGTGTCTATCGAGAGGCTGCATCTATCCGTGATCTCTTCGAGTGTTTTCGCTACCGTTACCAGCGCTATGTCGTCCGCAAATCCCACAACAGTGCATCCTTCGGGTAGTACCTGGCGTTCCATAGTATCGCCCCAAGACTGAGCCTTGATGTACTCCTCCTGTCACCTGGTACTCATGCTTTCCGACGTCAGAGGAATATGTGAGCACTCTGTCCTTGAAGTAATCCGCTACCAGGTCGATCAGGTAGTCCGAGATTCCCATGCAATGAAGCGCTTGCAGGACAAGGTTCCAGTTGGCAGCGTTAAATGCATTCCTGACATCCAGGGTGAAAACGAGTCAGTACTCTTTTGAGCCACCTAGCCACCTTTCTCCTTCGATTGCGTTAGCAGCCAATTGGGTGACCGCTTGGATCGCTTCAATGGTGCTTCTTTTTCTCCGCAAGCCAAACTGGTGGTCCGATAACGCTCTAAGTTGGTCGAGTTCTTTTTCGAGGTGGGTGCAGATTATGCGCTCGAATATCTTACCCGTTGTATTTAGCATACATAGGGGTCTTTATGAGGATGCGTCGTCGTTCAACTTGCCCAGTTTTGGGATGAGCACCAACCTTTGCCGCTTTCAGCCTATGGGGAAGGTTGTGAGGAGTTGAATAACTCCCCACAAGTCTAAGCAGCAGCAGCAGCAGATGGCCGGCCGCTCACCAGGTACGAGGCGCGGCGAGGAGAGAGACCCAGGATGGAGAACGAGAGAGTTTGGAGACCAAGGATGGAGATCAGGAGAGTTTGGAGACCAAGGAGCGGATAATGAGAGAATGAAGACTTGGCTGGCAGAGAAAGAGCGTCGTGTCCAAAAGGGGATAACGGAACTCCACCGGACTTTGGACTCTGCCGTAAACTTTGGACCGGGAGAAGAAGTGCCACATCTCGGCAGTGGAGCGGCACACAGGCGTGCCACAAGCATCACGGGAATCAGCGGGGTGGCAGCAGTGGGCAGAGCTTCGGTTGGAAGTGGTACGTGAAGGACAAGTGGGTCAACCAGGAGGCACGAACTTTGGACCCGGAGTGGAGAGATCCAGCGGGCCGTGCGCAAAAGGAAAATAACGGTTTCCGGAGGCCCTATATAAGGCCGCAGAGCGCAGGCAGCTGGATCAGTCGATCACGAGGAGTCAAACCTTCAAGATCAGTTAAAGTACCAAGTGAACAGTCAGTCAAGCAAGTAATCTACGAGGGAGCCACAACCAAGCGAGTCGTCGGAAGCAGCGCCGTGGGAAGCATACAAGGAGCAAGATCGCTACCTCGAGACGTTCAGGATTGGGACATCAGGAATCTCCGAATTGAGACACAAGTGGCTGAGTTCCGGAAGGCATCACACGGCTAAGTCAAGGCGTTTGTTTTCCAACTTTGTCACGACCACACCCTGGCGAGTCGCCCGGCGGGTCTGTCAGAGACAAGCGAAAGAGGCCTACGACGAAGAACCGTCAGCTTGGAGGGGAAAGTTATCTGAGACCCAGCGTACCTTGCCCGACCAAGCAGGACCTGGCGTGACGGACGAGCGGTGGATCGATTTGCGGTTTCAAGAGGCGTTCGCCTGGAGAGCCCTGCGATTACCGACGAAGTTCCCGAACAGCAACCGCCCAACTCCCCGAGTGCCTGAACACCAAGCTACTGGTCAGGAGACAGCGCAGAGGACATCGGCAGCGACGCCAGCAGACATCTCCGGCAGCCACGTTTCCATCGCCGCGCGGAGCTCATTGGGGAGCGCAGGAGTGTCGCGGACGTCACGCATTAGGGTGAAGCCGGGTGGAACGTTCGTTTGCGCTAGGCGTAAACGAAAGTGGACTGCTTCCTGGCGGTAGCCTTGACTGTCAGCGCGATCTGAGCAAGAACCTAGCGGGACCGTTCGGGACGGAGCAAGGGACAGGTATTGCCTCGAAAGGCGTCGGCCTGGAGAGCAAGGCTTGTTCACCCTAGTCTGAGAACGGTGACGCTTCCCTTATCCCACAAGGCCGAACTCTCTGCGAGTGTAAGGCGCGACAAGCGACCCCAAGGCAGCGCGTCGGCAAGCGAGCAGAGGCGGCCACTACGAGCATCCCGAGACACAGGAGCCAGCGGACGTCGAGTCAACGCGTCGACAAGCCAGGAAGAGGAGCACCAGTAGCCGGCGGAAATAGAGCAAGGAGATACCGAAGCTAGCCCAGCCACACACCCGCTGTACTTATACCACGAGAATAAATCCCACTGTTACCATTTGACCCCCTTGTTTTCTCACTGATCTACGGGGCAGTCACGTCATATATTTGGTGGGACGAACACACAATCTTCTGAGCTAGCCGCACGAATCTCGTAGCGGGCAGACGACAAAATCATTTCGATACATCTGGCGCCCAACGTTATTGTCCCAACAGTGAGAACAGCACAATAAAAATGGGAAAGAAGTGGATTTACCGCCTTAAGAAGGAGGACTTCGCCCATGTCGCACAGAGGCCTAATGTCGCCCTGAAGGGCAGGCTAGACGACATGAGGAAGGCACTGTCGGAATACTACTCAGAAACAGAGAACAACCCACAACTCGTCGACATCTGGGCCTAACTGGAAGCAACATACCACGACAGAGCCGGCCCAAGCATTACGTTAACGAACGCAGAAGGGGAGAGAAAAAGAGGCCCTCAGGAGAGAGTCAGGCCAAGATAAGAAAACAGCAGCGCTGACCCCGAGACCAAGCCAGTCGGACTATGCAAAGGTCGCTAAACAGGTCCGCGAATGGTCGTTCAGGTTCGACGGGGCGGAAAAACCATTTGAGTTCCTGGAGCAGGTAGAATTGTCCGCCAACACGTACGGCTTGGACCTTGATATGATCCCTCGAGCGATTCCGGAGTTGCTTAAAGGAAGGGCTTTGAAATGGTTCATCGCCAACAACAAGCAATGAAGAACCTGGGCAGAGTTCATAGAACACCTATTCCACACCTATTTTCTGCCAAGAGATTTCTTCACCAGGCTGGCCGACCAGGTCCGGCAACGGAAGCAGGGCTTCAGCGAGTCGTTCAAGGGCTACATGATCGACATGCAGACGATGGTGAGGCCACTTAACTATTCTACGAAAGAGACTTTAAGGGTCATTAAAGAGAACGCACCCCAAGCCTACGGATTTTCTTAAGAGCATAAACAGTGTCGGACCTGGATACGCTAATGATCCTAGCCGATGAGTACGAAGAACTTAAAAAGGAACGGGAAGTTTTCGCACAGAAGAACAAGTTCTCAAAGACCAAGTCGGCATCACCAACGCAGGTGACATGCAGAAGAAGCGAGGAGACGGATAACCAGGACACACGAGGAAATGACCAATGGTCACCTCCACACCAAGCCAGACGACAGCAGGCCACAGACGCACC
Organism: Drosophila subpulchrella; assembly: GCF_014743375.2. Classification (NCBI taxonomy): domain Eukaryota; kingdom Metazoa; phylum Arthropoda; class Insecta; order Diptera; family Drosophilidae; genus Drosophila; species Drosophila subpulchrella. The sequence continues at coordinate 1,691,967 of NW_023665635.1, forward strand.
ACGCGGAGGCCATTGGACACCACCCCCACAGCAACAGAGACAGCCAAACAATACCTTGTGGACGCCGCCAAGCAACACACAGAGGCCACAAGATGCCACCCATATCACAGACCCGCAGGAGGCCTGTCGGAAATGCGGTGGGAACGGACACTGGGCTAGGGGATGTCGAAACCAGCGGCTGTTATTTTGCTGGATACGCGGCAAGGTGGGTGTCAGAAGCGTCGATTGCTGCCAACAATCGGGAAATGGCCAGCGATCTCAGCCGCAGAGAGGCGAGCGGGGATCGCACAATGCCACCTCTCCAAACTAACGGGCAAGCTAATCAAGGAGGAGCAGCAGTTGTCCGCAGCTGTGATGATTGGTGGGAACAGCTACAAAGCCACAATCGACACCGCAGCAACGGCAATCTTCGTTAGCCAAGAAATGGCGGACAATATTGCTGCTCTAGAAAGATTTACAAGGACAAGACGGCAAGTTAGGTTGGCAGATGGAAGGTGCGGAGGAATTAATGCGCAGCTCGAGGTGGAGGTCAAATTCGGCAACAAACAAATGACCATGAGCCTGTTGATTTTACCCGGAGTAGTGGATCCATTAGTGTTGGGATGGAACTTTCTGAAACAAGTCGGAACCGAGATATGGTGTGCTGGACACGAGATAATAATACCAGCCAGGAACCGACACAATGGATGGCTCGAGGAGAAGCTATTAGCAGCAGTCGTTCAACAAGGAAACGAGTTGGACGATACTACAGCGTTCCTTGAAGCAGAGCTGGCAGACTTCAGCACAATGACGGGAACATCGAATATGGCAGAACACCAGATCAAAATGAAGGATGACAAGCCAATCAAGCAGAGATACTTCCCCAAGAACACAAAAATTCAGGGGGATATCAACGCAAAGGTGGACGAGCTTCTCCAAATGGGGTTCATAGAGCATTTAAAGAGCCCCTACAGCTCCCCCATAGTGATGGTGAAAGAGAAGACAGTTAAGTGGAGACTGTGTGTCGACCTCAGACAGATCAACGCGAAGTCAGTGAAGGATGCCTACCCAATGCCCCGCATAAACTACATCCTAGATCAACTAAGGTAAGCGCGGTACATCAGCAGTTTGGACCTGAAGGATGGATACTGGCAGATCCCACTGGAAGAGAGTAGCAGGCAATATACGGCGTTCACGGTACCAGGCAAAGGTCTGTTTTAGTGGGGGGTAATGCCGTTCGGCCTTCACTCGGCGTGGGCAACGTTTCAGAGAGTTTTGGACCAAGTAATTGGCCCCGAGATGTCACCTCACGCATTCGCTTACCAGGATGACATAATAGTGATCGGTCGCACGCTGGAAGAACACAAAAGAAACGTGAGAGAAGTGTTCCGGTCCCGTCTAAAGGAGGAAAACCTGAGGCTGAATCCAGAAAAATGCCAATTCTTTAAGAAAGAACTGCTGTACCTGAGACATCGAGTGACTAGCGAGGGAATAGGAACAGATCCAGAAAAAGTAGTCACCATCGCCGAACTGGAACCGCCATCGACCGTCAAAGAGCTCCGGCAATACCTAGGAGTAGCGTCGTGGTACCGCCGATTTATACCAGATATTTCCAGAATCTTCAAGCCCTTGAATGACCTGTTGCGCAAAGTAAGTGGGAGTGGACACCAGAGCACTAGATGGCGTTTGAGGAAGTAAAGGCAAGACTCGTGGCAGATCCGGTGCTAGCATACCCGGACTTCAGTAGAACTTTCATCCTGCAAACAGACGCCAGCGACTACGGCATTGGAGCAATACTGACCCAGGGCACCGAAAAGGGCGAAAGAGTAATCTCCTATTCGAGCCGAACACTGAACGACGAGGAAAAGAACTATTCAACAACGGAGAAGGAGTGCTTGGCGATCGTCTGGGCGATCCGGAAGCTCTCGCCATATCTGGAAGGCTACCACTTTAAGGTAGTAACCGACCGCATGGCCCTGAAGTGGCTTAACAGCATCGAAAGCCCTTCAGGAAGGATCGCCATATGGGCCCTGGAGCTACAACAGTACGACTTTGAGATAGCGTACAGAAAGGGTCAGCTAAACGTGGTGGCCGACGCATAATCAAGACAACCACTACCAGAGACGCTACGAGGATTAAAAGAGGCATCGGCAACAATAGCTTCAGGAGGGTGCAGCTGGATCAAGGACATGGGCGAAAAGATAAGGACCCAACCGCAGAAGTACCCGGACTATGTTATGGATGGTGAGACACTGTACAGAAACATACCTCAACGCGCAGACAGTGAAGACGTCGCGTCATGGAAGATGTGCGTCCCAAAGTCGCTACGAGAAACAGTGTTGAGGGAAAACCATTACGCTCCGTCTGCGGGACACGTAGGAAGCCGGAGGACAATTGCACGGTTGGCAGCCCGATACTACTGGCCAGGCATGCATAAAGACGGCCGAGCCCACGTAAGAAAATGCGAGACTTGCATGCGGTTTAAGCCCAATCAGATGCAGGCGGCCGGGAAGATGTTGACCCAAGTGCCGGAGGAACCATGGGCCACGGTATGTGCAGACTTCGTTGGACCCCTACCAAGATCTAAGCACGGGGATCAAATGCTGCTGGTCATGATAGACAGATTTTCGAAATGGACGGAACTGGTGCCCCTACGCAGTGCGACAGCAGAGTCGCTCAAGAAGGCGTTTAGGGAGCTCATAATCGCAAGGTACAGGGTCCCGAAGGTGGTCATAACGGACAACGGAGTGCAGTTTGCAAGCCGTATCTTCAAGAGTTTTCTGGCTGAGATGGGTATCAGAAAACAGTTCACCGCACCATACACACCACAAGAGAATCCGACCGAATGAGCAAACAGAATGGTCAAGACCATGATTGTGAAATTTGCAGGGCGGGACCACAGAAACTGGGACGAGAAGTGACCGGAGATTATGCTAGCAGTAAACACGAGCACATCAGAATCCACCGGCCATACACCGGCCTTTCTTACCCAGGGCAGGGAACCACGTCTACCCAGGAAAAGGCCAACAAACTAAGGGAGTTATTCGAGATCGTGCGGCGAAATATGGAAAAGGCGTCCCAGGATCAAGCCAGGCACTATAATCTGAGAAGGAGACAGTGGTCACCAGCGGTGGGCGACATTGTGTGGGCCAAGGAACATCACCTGTCCAAAGCGGCTGAAGGATTCGCTGCAAAACTTGCCCCGAGCTACGATGGCCCTTTCCAGGTTGTGGATTTCGTCTCTCCAGAGATCTGAAAAATTAGCCACACACAGTCGAAGAAAGAAAGGACAGTTAACGTTGGCGAGCTCAAGCAACAACAAAACGAGCAGACAGCAGAAACGTCAGATGTCTAACAACAGGTACGAGGCGACAGGATTAGGCGTCAGGCCGAAGCGAGAGTCATCCATACGCCACAGAAAGAAAAATCAGGATAGCACAAGGACATGGATAAGGATTTCACGTTGATGCAGACTGCGAGGCCACAGGATTATGCGTCAGGCCTAAGCGAGAGTCATCCACACGCCACTCAGAAAGGTCAACCATAAGGATAGGTCACAAGGACATGGATAAGGATTTCATATTGATCCAGACTGTGAGGCCACAGGATTATGCGTCAGGCCTAAGCGAGAGTCATCCACACGCCACGCAGAAAGGACAATTGCAGGGATAGGTCACAAGGACGTGGATAAGGATGGCTGGTGATCCCAACCGCAAGACAACAGGATTCAGCGTCGGGCAGTGGCCAGAGTCATCCGCGATTGCGCCAGGCGGAAGGGACACTTACAAAACGGCACAAGGATACGGGTAACGTGTAGGGATCCACCCGCAAGGCAACAGGATTCAGCGTCGGGCATTTGCCAGAGTCATCCGTGGTTACGCCAGGCGGGAAGGACACGGACAAGGTCGACAACAACAGTAGCAAAAGCACATCATTTCGAACAGGAAGGATACCCCAATAATACCCCAAGGATACCCAAAGGACACCCGAAGGATACCCTAGGGATAGCCCAACGATACCCCAAGGATACCCGAAGGACACCCGAAGGATACCCCAATAATACCCGAAGGACACCCAGAGTGGCGGCTCCGGAGAGCGGCGGCGGGCAACCGAATACTGCGCGGGACGACGGACGTAGAAGGAGCGGAACTCCCGAGGGGCCACGCAGAGGCTGTCTGCCGGGCCACTGAGGAAACTCGATAGAGGTTCAGGGTCTGGGAGCCGTCGGACGAGGAGCAGCAGCGGACGACGGAGAAGGAGGCGCGGTGGCATGCCCGCCTGCAGGAGGTGGAGGAGGAAGAGCGTCGATTGTGGGAGGAACCGGTGCAGGACTCGTGGGAGGTCCCACTCACCCCCAGTTACGCGGCCGAGGAGCCCAGTCCGGGACGGAAGAGTGAGGATGGGGACGAGCCCTGCGCGCCATCCCCTCCGCGGTGGCTGCCGGAGGTGCCACCCACTCCCCGCTACGAGGGGGAGTGGTTCGCAAACGAGGTTCGGGATAGCGACGGAGGAGCTCCGTTGGCCACGCCGCCGTGGAGGCCGGCCCGGCCACCCACGCCGTGATACGTCGAGCCAGAGCGACCGAACGCGCAACCACAATCCGAGCAATCGACCGCGCAGCCGCAACCACAACCGCACGTGGATGCAGCCCACCAGGTACAGGGAGGGAGGCGGAATCGCTGGAAAAAGGACCCTGGGTGTGGCTCGAGCCACCGGCCACCCAAAGACCTCCGCTGCAGCGGCCTTCGACCCCCGGAGCGACGCGCCCGCGGCCGCAGTTCACGCGACAAGTATTGGCCCCGGAGGAAGGAGGCTGGCGTGAGATCGCTAGAAGCGAATGGCCGGAGGGGATCGAGGAGGCACCCGCGGTCGCGACGGCACGGCGGAAGGGCGGCAGGCGTTGCGTCTTGGTCACCGAAGGCGGACCGAGGTACCGGGTGAGGCTCGGAGTTGCGGGCATCCGGGGTTCGCACTACAAAAGAAACATTCAGAAAAACACAAAAACAATGGACAAGCATGGGCCGCACGAGCAACCTGAAATTCAAAGGGGCTTAATGCAGGAAGCAGAAACGAACATCATAACACTTACCTATTGTCCCGGTTGCGAAGCAAATGCGAAGTCCTCTCCGCACCCGCTCTCGAAAGTTGCCAATATGGAGTCAGATGCAGCCAACAGAGGACGAGTGAAGGGCGAGAGAGGACGAAAAGAGAGAAAAAGGACGAGATGGAAAGGAGTGAAAGAAATACAAAAGAAACGTACCTATGAAAGTTGCAAAATCACCACGAGCCAGGGTAGGGGGCGCCTCGATAGGCGATCGATTGGCACTAGACGAAAATGGAAATATAGGCAAAACGTGGAAATATCGCAACAAACAGGAGGCAACGCCGCACCGTCGGTATCGATAGTCGAAAAAACATCGATCAAGCACGGATGGTGTGACCAGGCGGAGGAACCATAAAAAGGAGTAGGACGCACCAATGAGCAGCGAGCTGGGACTGATAGCCCATGGGTATCGATGTCCCAGTGGAGTCATGGAAAATATCGGCGCGGGAGATTCAAGTTGCTACGAGGAGGATGACCAGCGCTGTAGAAACTCAATGGAGTTCAGAGCGTCGAGGGAGCGTCGAGGGAGCAACGAGGGAGTGCCGCGGGAATCGGAAGGAGCATCACAAGGACTCGAAGGCTAGAATATGCAAGGAAGCGCTGGAGAGTAGGACCGAGTTTTTTCAATGTTTCCCGAAGTAGGGGGGGAATGTGAGGAGTTGAATAACTCCCCACAAGTCTAAGCAGCAGCAGCAGCAGCAGATGGCCGGCCGCTCACAAGATACGCAGTGAATTCGCGTAGTGACGGCGCGGCGAGGAGAGAGTTTGGAGACCAAGGACGGAGAACGAGAGAGTTTGGAGGCTAAGGATGGAGAACAAGAGAGTTTGGAGACCAAGGATGGAGAACGAGAGAGTTTGGAGACCAAGGATGGAGCTCAGAAGAGTTTGGAGACCAAGGAGCGGATAATGAGAAAATGGAGACTTGGCGGGCAGAGCAAGAGTGCCGTGTGCAAAAGGAGATAACGGAACTTCACCGGACTTTGGACTCTGCCGTGAACTTTGTACCGGGAGAAGAAGTGCCACATCTCGCCAGTGGAGCGGCACACACCGCCACCGAAGGCGGACGGAGGTACCGGGTGAGGCTCGGAGTTGCGGGCATCCGGGGTTCGCACTACAAAAGAAACATTCAGAAAAACACAAAAACAATGGACAAGCATGGGCCGCACGAGCAACCTGAAATTCAAAGGGGCTTAATGCAGGAAGCAGAAACGAACATCATAACACTTACCTATTGTCCCGGTTGCGAAGCAAATGCGAAGTCCTCTCCGCACCCGCTCTCGAAAGTTGCCAATATGGAGTCAGATGCAGCCAACAGAGGACGAGTGAAGGGCGAGAGAGGACGAAAAGAGAGAAAAAGGACGAGATGGAAAGGAGTGAAAGAAATACAAAAGAAACGTACCTATGAAAGTTGCAAAATCACCACGAGCCAGGGTAGGGGGCGCCTCGATAGGCGATCGATTGGCACTAGACGAAAATGGAAATATAGGCAAAACGTGGAAATATCGCAACAAACAGGAGGCAACGCCGCACCGTCGGTATCGATAGTCGAAAAAACATCGATCAAGCACGGATGGTGTGACCAGGCGGAGGAACCATAAAAAGGAGTAGGACGCAGCAATGAGCAGCGAGCTGGGACTGATAGCCCATGGGTATCGATGTCCCAGTGGAGTCATGGAAAATATCGGCGCGGGAGATTCAAGTTGCTACGAGGAGGATGACCAGCGCTGTAGAAACTCAATGGAGTTCAGAGCGTCGAGGGAGCGTCGAGGGAGCAACGAGGGAGTGCCGCGGGAATCGGAAGGAGCATCACAAGGACTCGAAGGCTAGAATATGCAAGGAAGCGCTGGAGAGTAGGACCGAGTTTTTTCAATGTTTCCCGAAGTAGGGGGGGAATGTGAGGAGTTGAATAACTCCCCACAAGTCTAAGCAGCAGCAGCAGCAGCAGATGGCCGGCCGCTCACAAGATACGCAGTGAATTCGCGTAGTGACGGCGCGGCGAGGAGAGAGTTTGGAGACCAAGGACGGAGAACGAGAGAGTTTGGAGACTAAGGATGGAGAACAAGAGAGTTTGGAGACCAAGGATGGAGAACGAGAGAGTTTGGAGACCAAGGATGGAGCTCAGAAGAGTTTGGAGACCAAGGAGCGGATAATGAGAAAATGGAGACTTGGCGGGCAGAGCAAGAGTGCCGTGTGCAAAAGGAGATAACGGAACTTCACCGGACTTTGGACTCTGCCGTGAACTTTGTACCGGGAGAAGAAGTGCCACATCTCGCCAGTGGAGCGGCACACAGGCGTGCCACAAGCGGGACGGCAGCAGTGGGCAGAGCTTCGGTTGGAAGCGGTACGTGAAGGACAAGTGGGTCAACCAGAAGGCACGGACTTTGGACCCGGAGTGGAGAGATCCAGCGGGCCGTGCGCAAAAGGGAAATAACGGTTTCCGGAGGCCCTATATAAGGCCGCAGAGCGCTGGCATCTGGATTAGTCGATCACGAGGAGTCAAAGCATCAAGATCAATTAAAGTACCAAGTGAACAGTCAATCAACCAAGTAATCTACGAGGTAGCCACAACAAGGCGAGTCGTCGGAAACAGCGCCGTGGGAAGTACACAAGGAGCAAGATCGCCAAGTCGAGACGTTCGGGATTGGGACATCAGGAATCTCCGAATTGAGACACAAGTGGCTGTTTCCGGAAGGCATCACAAGGCTAAGTCAAGGCGTTTGTTTTCCAACTTTGTCACGACTACACCCTGGCGAGTCGCCCGGCGGGTCTGTCAGAGTCAAGCGAAAGAGGCCTACGACGAAGGACCGTTAGCTCGGGAGGAAAGTTGTCTGAGACCCAGCGTACCTTGCCCGACCAAGCAGGACCTGGCGTGACGGACGAGCGGTGGATCGATTTGCGGTTTCAAGAGGCGTTCGCCTGGAGAGCCCTGCGATTACCGGCGAAGTTCCCGAACAGCAATCGCCCAACTCCCCGAGTGCCAGAACGCCAAGCTACTGGTCAGGAGACAGCGCAGCGGACATCGGCAGCGACGCCAGCAGACATCTCCGGCAGCCACGTTACCATCGCCGCGCGGAGCTCATTGGGGACCGCAGGAGCGTCGCGGACGTCACGCATTAGGGTGAAGCCGGGTAGAACGTTCGTCTGCGCTAAGCGTAAAGCAAAGTGAACTGCTAGGCAGCTTCCTGGCGGTAGCCTTGACTATCAGCGCGATCTGAGCAAGAACCTAGCGGGACCGTCCGGGACAGAGCAAGGGACAGGTATTGCCTCGAATGGCGTTGGCCTGGAGAGCAAAGCTTGTTCACCCTAGTTTGAGAAAGGTGATGCTTCACTGGTTTGACCAGTGACACGCAAATCTAAAAGAAGTGATCTTTCACTTATAACAGGACAACAAAAAAGTTGTATTTAGGCATGTCATATGCGTAAGACTGATCTGGAGGACTTGATGTTGAATAGGTGGTTTGAAAAAACTGTGTAAAAAGATCGGCTATAGCCTGATCAGTGCTTGCGGCCGAATTTTTAAATTTAAGTGATGATGGATAACTTGAAGATTTACGCTTTGTGTTAACAAAATTATAAATCTGTTTTGGAACCAGTGTAAACTGGGTCTTGCAACGAGCTAAATAGTTTTTATAACACTGGGCGTTAAGCACGGAAAAATCAGACCGAGCACTTAAGTATCGGGAAAAGGCAGCTTGTGAACCGAAGCTCTATACTTTTTGTAGAGTCTAGACTTTACATTTTTAAGTCGTGCCAACTCTTTGTTAAACCACGGAGGTTGGTTTGAAATTTTTGGATAATACGTAGGAACGCATGTATCAAAAACTGCGTTTAATACATTATAAAATATATTAACAGCTTCAGTTATATTAGTACATAAGTAAAGATTAGACCAATCCGAGCAAGCTATAAGGCTATGTGTGAGTGCAAAGTTTGCTCTACGAAAGCAGGGGATGCGTTTAGCTGACTTTTCATGTAGTTCATGCACTGTTGTACCCGAGTCAATAGTCAGCTTCAGCGTTGGGTGATATGGGTCTTCTGGTAAAGTAATTGTTGAGGTTTTAACAGTGCAAACACAATCTGGACTGGAAAACAAGCATAGATCCAGTAACCATCCTAACAAATTTAGAACATGACTTACTTGCGACAATGAAATATCAAGTAAACCGTCATAAAAATCATGTTGCGTTGAAGGCAACAATATGTTTGATGTTTTCACGGTGGACCATGTCGCCCTAGGTATATTAAAGTCACCTAAAACTATTAACTGATCACTATCTGATAGTTTACTTGAAATAAACTGGATAGCGGACAGCTGTTTTGCATATATTGGGAATTCAGATGACGGCGGATTATAGGAACATGTTATGTATATAGAAATACCCGGAAGGGACAGTTTTATACACAAAAGATTAATGTCATTTATTTCGTCGAACGTTATTACTTCAGACGTTAATTCTGAGTCAACTGCAATTAAAACTCCACCTCCACGTCGGGACGGACGATCAAGCCTGTAAGTTGTGTACTTACTTGAAAAGACTTTAGAACTAAGAATTTCCGGTGTCAACCAGTTTTCTGTAAACACAATAACATGAGAAGACAAGGAAAAAATATCATTATACAATTTGGACAGCTTACTTTGTAAACCTCATGTAATCTGATAAGAAAGCAGAAGGAAAGAATATAGTTTCTTGAAATAGATGAAGATGTAGATGTGGATGGCTCTTTAAAGGGATTTCCAACTTCCTTTGAACGATTTTTTTTTTAGCTTCGTACTTTTGGCTGAGCACAGAGTTGCAAAATGAGCACAGGGATCACCGATCTTAAATGATTATACTTCTCTAGTTTTTTTTTTGTGCGGCAGCTGAGATCGACTGCTGTGCTGCAGACCCTGGATCGCCAAAGGGGGTTTCACTAGCGGCATCCGTGGGTTGTCTATCGACCTCGATCTTTTTACGCTTAGGGGAATCGGGCTCAGATAGCATACGGCTAGTGAGCTGCGACTCAACCGCAACAAGCAGATCCGTTTTTGTACTGGTGTTCCGGTTTAGTTCCGTAACAGTGCTTTTTGTAAGCTGCCTTATAAAGATTGCCTGGGTTTGATAAGCAATGCATTCATCACAATAGTAGCGCAAGCCACTTCTCATGTCGATTGCCTCGCGTACCAGGCCCGAATAGACAAGGCTCGCACGAATAACACGGAATGCTCCGTTGTCCAACCGAAATCAACGACTTGCATTTCATTAAATTGCAGACAGCCATTATCGCGATAATAAAGCTACTCAATTAAAAGAAAGAGTAAGAGAGCGGGAGAGAGTGAGCGGGAGTGAATAAGCTAAGGGAGCGTAAGTTTTTGATGTTCCAACAACAAAGGTATATGCGGGAGTGCGGGAGAGCGGGTAACTATCGTTTAGACTCTTACCGCGTAAGTTTTTGATCGTTTAGACTCTTACCGCTCCAAACAGCGTTTGGAAGAAAAGGGGAAAACAATAACAACAACCACTGCACAGAGATAAGACGTTCAAACTAATTTTGTTAATTTAAACACAATACAATCACTATACACTCGCGAAGCAAACGGATGCTGTTGGGGATATAAAAAGTTATATAAATGAAGGAAAATATGAATTAAGCCCCGATGGTTTATGGACAAAAAAAAAACAAAAATTCGGAGCGCAAGACAAAAACACGACCGTTCACTGAAAAAGCGACTCTATTAACTCGACTCGTATTAACTGCCGCTAAGCTGGCTTTTTTGCGTTTGGGCGAGTCAGTTAGTAATTTTTATACGCGTTACTCGTATACTAGATTCGTCGGAAAGTATATAACAGGCAGAAGGAAGCGTTTCCGAACCCTTAAAGTATATATATTCTTGACCAGGATCACTAGCCGAGTCGATCTAGCCATGTCCGTCTGTCTGTCTGTCCGGATGAACGCTGAGATCTCGGAAACTATGAGAGCTAGGCTTTTGAGATTTGGCATGCAGATTCCTGAGCTTCTTACGCAGTGCAAGTTTGTTTCAGCAGAGTGCCACGTCCACTCTAACGCCCACAAACCGTCCAAAACTGTGGCTCCTACAGCTGAATATGTTGTTCTCATCAGTACCTATCGATTGATCCAAAAAAAAGTTTGCCACGCCCACTCTTACGCCCACAAGCCGCCCAAACCTTTGACGCCCACAATATTCATGCTAGTTACAAAATTTTAACTGAAATATATTGGTCTCGTCAATACCTATCAATTGATCCAAATACCTATCGATTGATGCCACGCCCACTCTAACGCCCATAACGCTTAAATCTGTCTACCGCCGGTAGGTGGCGCATTTTAATCTAGCTTTTTGACTAGCATATCTCCATTTCCCTTTGGTCCCTTTAGCTGAGTAACTGGTATCTGATAGTCGAGGTACTCGACTATAGCGTTCTTCCTTGTTTATTTTTAAATTGGCCAAAAACGGAATTGAACCCCTCATTGAGCTGTTTAAAAGCACCTGAGAGATGTCTCGAGCTTGCTTTATAAAGCCGTTCATCTCAACTACCATTTCCTTGCAGGATCCACATGACCACATGAGACCAGAATTCAGATCAATGAAGTCTTTGACTCTGCCAGTAAATCCTGCACATTGAACGTGAATCATCGATTCGCAGAGCCATCAGAAAATATATGGGTCTTTAGTTGAAGACGGAAGAGTACCATTTTTTTTAGAACAGACAAGAGCCATTTAAAGAAAATTAAATAAAATAAAGTTAACTCCAAAACCACAAAGGCACAAAACACGAAAAAAAATTAGAGCGCGAGATCGCGTATTAAATCAAATGTAAGAGAGCAGGAGAGAATAAATCTTCTATCGACTGAGAGTGGCTTGTGGGACACTGACAACAAGAGACAGAGAATAGCACACAAAAAGTCTACCAGAAGTTCGGCAGGTTCAGAGAGTGTAAGTTACAGTTGTAATATAGAGCGGGCGAGAGTGAGGGAATAAAAGAGTTTTAGCAAGTTTAGAGAGTGAAAATTACAATAACCATGCAAGGAGACTAAACAAATCTAATAGAAATATTAAAATAACTATAACCACATAGCCTTTTACTGGGAGATCTAGCTAATAACACTAACACAACGGTCAGACTAAGCTTTGTTAATGAACAAACACAAGACACTTGTAAGCCACCTAACTTTCAATGTTCCTGTTAGACTAACACGAAATTATTATCTTTTTTATCTCTTTATTTGCCACGATGTACATCAAATTTTTGTCTGCTTGAGCCCTTTCGCGTTCTATGTAATAATTACAACAACCTTTATCATTTAATTTGCACTTCAACTTCTATCCCGGTATTAAAAACTAATATTTTAACTCATTTGCTTCATTCTTAGTTGCGTCTTTTATTTTCATTTGTGTCCCGTCTCGATTTGTTTTTTGTATCTTCCTCGCGAACTTCCGTTTTTTGCCCAAATTGATAAAAGGGTCCCGCGCGAAACAAGCACGTGCTTGGTGTCGTTGGGCCACTTGCTTGTACTGCTCGTAGTGCATCAACGTCCATCATATTATAAGTGATATTGTCATATTTAGTTCAAAGACAGCTGATAACGAAAAGGCGCATTCTCAAAATAAGCTCATCTTGGCTTTAAAAGAGTCTTATAAGGAACACTTTGACCTTGACACTTTGCAGACAAAATAAACACTTAAACTTAGACTCGCTTTTTATTTCCTGGTGACCGAAGAAGGTTACCAAATGAACTTATGATTACGGCAACGAGTCCTTTCCTTCTCCAAACGACAAGAGATCGCGGCTTTAAGTGGTCAAGTGGCCTTGAGATAAAATAGGATATCTATCTATATGTTTTTTTGTATACGTTTATTTGCTTAAATAGTTTTTATCGATTATTCTGAATTTCACAATACTGTCTAGAAAATAACATGAACCAGATCAATACTGAAATTCGAATTTCGGTCGCAAAGCTGTCACCGGCTTAGCAATACAAATTAGAAAAGACCAAAATAAAATAAAATAATGACTTGTTTGGTTCGTTGGGACGGTAACTTTAAAATGGTTCATGTCTCTGTTTTTTGTCGGATTTTTTAGGGTTTTGACGATATCAACAGGAGACTTACAGTCAACAAATTACTAATATAGAATTTTGTAAGGTTTTCCGAGCTGTAGCTAACAATATACTCAAGTAGCCTATTCATTTATTTAAATTTAAAGGCTGACATTATATTTGCAAGCTAAAATATACAACACCTAAATTGGTTGAGCGCAGCTCCAAGTATAATTAAAAACTCGGAAATACCAAAAAAATGTTCCAACTCTACCAGGAACTACCACAATCCTTTTTTGAGCGTTTTAAAAATATTATTTCATAAACTAGTATTATTATCCATTAGAAAGTATGTCCGTAAAAATTGCAGAAAATAGCCCCATATAAATAGAACGTAGCTTGGGGAAGTTTAGAGGTGAATATCTAGAAGCCGCGTATTCTTTTGTCTTATGAAGCACTTTAAAAGTAAATATTAAGAAACCGCGAATTCTTCAAAAGAGGCTGCTACTCGTTACCGTACGGACAGACGGAAAGGGCTAGACCGACCCGGCTAGTGATGTAGAGTAGATGGCGCATTTTAATCTAGCTTTTTGACTAGCATATCTTCATTTCCCTTTGGTCCCTTTAGCTGAGTAACGGGAATCTGATAGTCGAGGTACTCGACTATAGCGTTCTTCCTTGTTTATTATTAAATTGGGCAAAAACGGAATTGAACCCCTCATTGAGCTGTTTAAAAGCACCTGAGAGATGTCTCGAGTTTGCTTGACGGACAGGGCTAGACCGACCCGGCTAGTGATCCTGATGAAGAATATATATACTTTATGGGGTCGGAAACGCTTACTTCTGCCAGTTACATACTTTCCGGTGAATCTAGTTTACCCTTTTACTCTACGAGTAACGGGTATAATAAATAGCACCAGTTTACAGCAAAAAATTGATGAAATTGAGGCAAGGAAACTGACGTTATGCATTACAACTTGCACCAAATGCTTACGTTCCCCAACACTAAAAATTTAAAATAATGTTTAACGGCCGCTGCTCCCGAATACTGAACTTGGGTATATACGCTTACAAATCTGTAAAATATCGATTTACCAACGGATTGTTGTGATCAATGGCGCATATTCTCCGTTAAGGTTCAGCCTTAAAGAAAACAACATAAAACAAATTTCGGTTTTTAGGCGTGTATTTTTAAAGATGCCATTTATGACAGCGTTTTTGCATTTTTTCCAACTTTTTCAACTTGTAGCTTCTAAACTAATGAATGGAACTCAACGATGTGTATAAGAAAGTTAAAAAGCATTCTATAACCTGTAAAATGAGTCATTGATGACCGAATTCGGTTTATCAGAACTCGAGAAAAAAAATAAAAAAGTGCGAAAAACGTTTTTTACACTTTAAAAAAAATTGGTACCTTAGAAATAAATTTTAGTGCCCTTTTCTTAATCAGGGAGGTATACCTTACCGGAAAACAAAGGTTTCCTTGAAGGCGTATTTCATTAATTTTTTTTTTTAAACTTGTGTAATTGACTCCTCTGGTGTCGAATTGACTACGGCAAATTGTTATGATCCTCTTCCTCATCTTCATGCTACTTATTCGAAATGTCAACGTTCGCTGGATTCCATATAACTAGCTGCTACCATTACTACCTCATACGCCGCTCCCAGTGCACTCTTAAGTATTAGGCGCTCGTCAATCTCAAATCAAAAACATCATCAGCTGGATTCTTCGTTTTCTGTTTTGTCCGACGATCATCAAACGCTCACTGGAGAGGTGCATTCACCAGATTCCATCAAGATGCCCGCTCTAAGCGCGCTCTTCGGAGATGTGCACTCATCACAATCAAGGCAACAACGACATCAGCTGGAGTTGTCGTTGTCAGTTTCGCGCGACGTTCGTCAAACGCTTTCTGGAGAGTTGCTTTCATCACATTTAATCAAGATTCCCGCTCTAAGCGCCCTCTTCGGACTTGTGCGCTCATCACCGTCAAGCAAACAACAACGTCAGCTGGAGTCTGTTTTGCGCGACATTCGTCAAACGCTCAGCGATGAGGCGCTCTCATCATATTCCATCACGCTTCTCGCTCTAAGTGGGCTCTTCGGGGATGTGCACGCATCACATTCAAAGCAACAACAACATCAGCTGGAGTTGTCGTTGTCTGTTTCGCACGACGCTCTTTGGAGACAATACCTTGTGGCGGCCGCCAAGCAACACACAGAGACCACAAGATGCCACCAATATCACAGACCCGCAGGAGGCCTGTCGGAAATACAGTGGGAACGGACACTGGGCTAGAGGATGTCAAAACCAGCGGCTGGTGGGTGTCAGGAGCGTCGATGGCTGCCAACGATCGGGAAATGGCCAGCGATCTCAGCCGCAGAGAGGCTAGCGGGGATCGCACAATGCCACCTCTCCAAACTAACGGGCAAGCTAATCGAGGAGGAGAAGCAGTTGTCCGCAGCTGTGATGATTGGTGGGAACAGCTACATAGCCACAATCGACACCGGAGCAACGGCAAGCTTCGTTAGCAAAAATTGGCGGACAATATTGCTGCTCTAGGAAGGATTACAAGGACGAGACGGCAAGTTAGGTTGGCAGATGGAAGGTGCGGCGAAATTGATGCGCAGCTCGAGGTGGAGGTAAAATTCGGCAACAAACAAGTGAGCCTGTTGATTTTACCCGGAGTAGTGGATCCATTAGTGTTGGGATGGAACTTCCTGAAACAAGTTGGAACCGAGATAAGGTGTGCTGGACACGAGATAATAACACCAACCAGGAACCGACACAATGGATGACTCGAGGAGAAGCTATCAGTAGCAGTCGTTCAACAAGTAAACGAGTTGGACGATACTACAGCGTTCCTTGAAGCAGAGCTGGCAGACTTCAGCACAATGACGGGAACATCGAATATGGCAGAGCACCAGATCAAAAGATGGATGACAAGCCAATCAAGCAGAGACACTTCCCCAAGAACCCAAAAATTCATGGGGAAATCAACGCAAAGGTGGACGAGATTTTCCAAATGGGGTTCATCAAGCATAGCCCATACAGCTCCCCCATCGTGATGGTGAAAAGGAAGACAAGCAAGTGGAGACTGTGTGTCGACTTCAGACAGATCAACGCGAAGTCAGTGAAGGATGCCTACCCAATGCCCCGCATAAACTACATCCTAGATCAACTAAGGGAAGCGCGGTACATCAGCAGCTTGGACCTGAAGGATGGATACTGGCAAATCCCACTGGAAGAGAGTAGCAGGCAACATACGGCGTTCACGGTACCAGGCAAAGGTCTGTTTCAGTGGAGGGTAATGCCGTTCGGACTTCACTCGGCGTCGGCAACGTTTCAGCGAGTTTTGGACCAAGTAATTGACCCCGAGATGTCACCTCACGCATTCGCTTACCAGGCTGACATAATAGTGATCTGTCTCACGCTGGAAGAACACAAAAGAAACCTGAGAGAGGTGTTGCGGCGTCTAAAGGAGGCAAACCTGAGGCTGAATCCAGAAAAATAACAATTCTTTAAGAAGGAACTGATGTACCTGGAACATCGAGTGACCAGCGAGGGAATAGGAACAGATCCCGAAAAAAAAAATAGTCGCCATCGCCGAACTGGAACCGAGGAGTAGCGTCGTGGTACCGCCGATTTGTACCAGATTTTTCCAGATTCGTCAAACCCCTGAATGACCTGCTGCGCAAAGGCAGTAAGTGGGAGTGGACACCAGAGCACCAGATGGCGTTTGAGGAATTAATGGCAAGACTCGGGGCAGATCCGGTGCTAGCATGCCCGGACTTCAGTAGAACTTTCATCCTGCAAACAGCCGCCAGCGACTACGGCATCGGAGCAATACTGACCCAGGACACCGAAAAGGGCAAAATAGTAAGCTCCTATTCAACAACGGAGAAGGAGTGCTTGGCGATCGTCTGGGCGATCCGGAAGCTCAGGCCATATCTGGAAGGTTACCATTTTAAGGAAGTAAACGACCACATGGCCCTGAAGTGGCTCAACAGCAGAGGCATCGGCATCAATAGCTTCTGGAGGGTGCAGCTAGATCAAGGACATGGGCGAAAAGATAAGGACCCAACCGCAGAAGAACCCGGACTATGTTGTGGATGGTGAGACACTGTACAGAAACATACCTCACCGAGCAGGCAGTGAAGACGTCGCGTCATGGAAGATGTGCGTCCCAAAGTCGCTACGGGAAACAGTGTTGAGGGAAAACCACGACGCACAGTCTGCGGGACACGTAGGAAGCCGGAGGACAATTGAACGGTTGGCAGCCCGATACTACTGGCCAGGCATGCATAGAGACGCCCGAGCCCACGTAAGAAAATGCGAGATTTGCATGCGGTTTAAGCCCAATCAGATGCAGGCGGCAGGGAAGATGTTGACCCATGTGCCGGAGGAACCATGGGCCACGGTATGTGCAGACTTCGTTGGACCCCTACCAAGATCTAAGCACGGGAACCAAATGCTCCTGGTCATGATAGACAGGTTTTTTAAATGGACGGAACTGGTGCCCCTGCGCAGTGCGACAGCCGAGTCGCTCAAGAAGGCGTTTAGGGAGCGCATAATCGCAAGGAACGGGGTCCCGAAGGTGGTCATAACGGACAACGAAGTACAGTTTGCAAGCGGCATCTTTAAAACTTTCCTGGCTGAAATGGGTATCAGACAACAGTTCACCGCACCATACACACCACAAGAGAATCCGACCGAACGAGCAAACAGAACGGTTAAGACCATGATTGCGCAATTCGCAGGGCAGGACCAGAGAAACTGGGACGAGAAGTGGCCGGAGATCATGCTAGCAGTGAACACGAGCACATCGGAATCTACCGGCCATACACCGGCGTTTCTTACCCAGGGCAGGGAACCACGTCTACCCAGCAGCCTATATGATAAGGAAACCCTAGGCACTGGACGAGCTACGGAGACCCCTGAGGAAAATGCCAACAAACTGAGGGAGGTATTCGAGATCGTACGGCGAAATATGGAAAAGGCGTCCCCGGACCAAGCCAGACACTATAATCTGAGAAGAAGGCAGTGGTCACCAACGGTGGGCGACATAGTGTGGGCCAAGGAACATCACCTGTCCTAAGGGGCTGAAGGATTTGCTGCAAAACTAATCCAGAGGTACGATGGCCCTTACCAGGTTGTGGATTTCGTCTCTCCAGTGATCTGCAAAATTCGCCACACACAGTCGAAGAAAGAAAGGACAGTTCACGTTGGCGAGCCCAAGCAACAACAAAACGAGCAGACAGCAGAAACGTCAGATGTCTAACCACAGGTACGAGGCGACAGGATTAGGCGTCAGGCCGAAGCGGGAGTCATCCAAACGCCACGCAGGAAGATCAACCATAAATATAGGTCATACGGGTAACATATAGGGATCCAACCGCAAGGCAGCAGGATTCAGCGTCGGGCAGTTGCCAGAGTCATCCGCGATCACGCCAGGCGGAAGGGACACTTACAAAACGGCACAAGGATACGGGTAACATATAGGGATCCAACCGCAAGGCAGCAGGATTCAGCGTCGGGCATTGCCAGAGTCATCCGCAATTACGCCAGGCGGAAGGCACATTTACAAAACATCACAAGGATACGGGTAACATATAGGGATCCGCCCGCAATGGCAACAGGATTCAGCGTCGGGCGGTTGCCAGAGTCATCCGTGGTTAGGCCAGGCGGGAAGGACACGGACAAGGTCGACAACAACAGTAGCGAGAGCACATCACGTCAACAAAGATACCCCAACAATACCCTAAATGTGCCCAAAGGACACCCGAAAGACACCCTTGGGATAGCCCAACGATACCCTAAGGATACCCGAAGGACACCCCAACAATACCTCTAAGTGTGCCCAAAGGACACCCGAAGGACACCCTTGGGATAGCCCAACGATACCCTAAGGATACCCGAAGGACACCCCAACAATACCTCTAAGTGTACCCAAAGGACACCCGAAGGATACCCTAGGGATAGCCCAACGATACCCCAAGGATAGCCGAAGGACACCCCAACAATACCTCTAAGTGTACCCAAAGGACACCCGAAGGATACCCTAGGGATAGCCCAACGATACCCCAAGGATACCCAAGGATACCCCAATAGTACTCAAAAGACACCTCAAGGATACCCCAATAATGCCCCAAGGATACCAACCAGGAGCGCCCCGAAGCAAGGTGTAGGCCCAAGGACAACTTCCAAGGATACTCACCAAGGGTGATCAAGGTAGGGTCTCAAGCAAGTTGGTTACGGAACCGGGAGGTACAACGAACCGCAGCATGCAGAGTGCCACGGTGATCTGAGGGAGTACAACTTGTGGTTTACGAAGAAAGAGGGAAGACGGTACAGCAAAGAGAGCTGTACCGTAAGAGAGCGAGCGCCCCAAAGAAAGGACATAACGGTATCGGGCAAAAGGAAGGCGCGCCACCGAAGTTCCATGTATGGGGAGCCTGGCGACGGTCGAGCACTACAATTCAGAACACCAAGATGAGCACACGCGTCACCAGAGCCGAAGCACGCAGGAGGATGGCGGCCTTCCAGGAACCTCGCCCGGGGCAAGGATGGTCGGAGACCCGGCCTACCCGAGCTCCGCGGCGGGCCCTGGAGCGGACCCGCGACGAGGACTCCGCACCAGAACCCGCGGTGAGCTCCGACAGCGACGTGGAGGTGGTCGGCGGCGGGCGGTCGGATACCGCGCGGGACGACGGACGTCGGAGAAGCGGAACTCCCGAGGGGCCACGCAGAGGCTGTCTGCGGACCACCGAGGAAACTCGGAAGAGGTTCCGGGACCGTGAGCCGACGGACGAGGAGCAGCAGCGGACGACGGAGGAGGAGGCGCGGTGGCAGGTCAGGCTGCGCCAGGACCACGAAGCAGCGGCGGCGCGATGGCATGCCATCGGCGGAGGAGGAAGAGCGACGATTGTGGGAGGAACCGGTGGAGGACTCGTGGGAGGTTCCACTCACCCCCAGGTACGCGGCTGCGGAGCCCAGTCCGGGACGGAAGAGCGAGGATGGGGACGAGCCCTGCGCGCCATCTCCTCCACGGTGGCTGCCGGAGGTGCCACCCATTCCCCGCTACGAGGGGGTGTGGTTGGCAAAGGAGGTCCGAGATAGCGACGGAGGAGCCCCGTTGGCCACGTCGCCGTTGAGGCCGGCCCGGCCACCCACGCCGCGATACGTCAAGCCAGAGCGACCGAACGCGCAACCGCAACCACAACCGCACGTGGATGCAGCCATCCAGGCACAGGCGGAGAAGCAGACGGTGGTGCGGACGGAGGTGCCGGCAGCACACGTAAGCCACAGCACGCGGGCATTCGTGGCCGAGGGCGTGCGGTGGCAGCAGCAGACGGTAGTGTGGACGTGGCCAGAGGGGCCCGCGACGGTACCGACGAGGTAGGAGCTCAGGATATGGGAAGAGGGGGTCCCCAAGGTGAGTATTCGGGATCCCCGGACGAGAGGCCGGCAGGATGCGTGGGTCCCGCCGACACCGAGCGCGGGCCCGCCAACACCGGCGACGACGGTTCCGAAGGGGGAGGCGGAATCGCTGGAAAAAGGACACTAGGTGTGGCCCGAGCCACCGCAAAGACGCCCGCTGCAGCGGCAGAATTCGACGCCCGGAGCGAGGCGCTCGCGGCCGCAGTTCACGCGGCAAATATCGGCCCCGGAGGAAGGCGGTTGGCGCGAGATCGCTAGGAGCGACTGACCGGTGGGGATCGAGGAGGCCCCCTCCGTCGCGACGGCACGGCGGAGGGGCGGCAGGCGTTGCGTTTTGGTCACCGAAGGCGGACGGAGGTACCGGGTGAGGCTCGGATTCGCGGGCATCCGGGTGTTCGCACAATAAAATAAACAGTCAGGAAAAAACACAAAAATTGATTTCCCAAGTAAAAAAGGGGCACGGGGTCAAAGGGTTGAATAGGGATGTGACTGAGAAAAATGGGTCATGCATGGCCGGCACCAGCAACCTGAAATTCGAAGGGGCTTAATGCAGGAAGCAAAAACGAACAGCATAATACTTACCTGCTGTCCCGGTTGCGAAGCAAGTGCGAAGTCCTCTCCGCATCCTCTCTCGAAAGTTGCCAATATGCAGCCAGCAGAGGACGAGTGAAGGGCGAGAGAGGACGAAAAGAGAGAAAAAGGATGAGATGGAAAGGAGTGAAAGAAATGCAAAAACTTACCTATGAAAGTTGCAAAATCACCACGAGCCAGGGAAGGGGGCGCCTCGATAGGCGATCGATTGCCACTAGACGATAGTGCGATCGATGGGTACACGAAAATGGAAATATCGGCGAAAGGTGGAAATATCGCAACGAGCAGGTGGCAACGACGCACCGTCGGTATCGATAGTCGAATAAACATCGATCACGCACGGATGGTGTGACCAGGCGGAGGAACCAATAAAAGGAGTAGGACGCAGCAATGAGCAGCGAGCTGGGACTGATAACCCATGGGTATCGATGTCCCAGTGGAGTCATGGAAAATATCGGCGCGGGAGATTCAAGTTGCTGCGAGGAGGATGACCAGCGCTGTAGAAACTCAATGGAGTTAAGAGCGTCGAGGGAGCAGCGAGGGAGCAACGAGGAGAGCCGCGGGAATCGGAAGGAGCATCACAAGGACTCGAAGGCTAGCATATGCAAGGAAGCGCCCGAGAGTAGGACCGAGTTTTTTAAATGTTTCCCGAAGTAAGGGGGGAATGTGAGGAGTTGAATAACTCCCCACAAGTCTAAGCAGCAGCAGCAGCAGATGGCTGGCCGCTTACCAGATACGCGGCGAATTCGCGTAGTGACGGCGCGGCGAGGAGAGAGTTTGGAGACCAAGGAGTGTAGAACGAGAGAGTTTGGAGACCAAGGATAGAGAACGAGAGAGTTTGGAGACCAAGGATGGAGATCAGGAGAGTTTGGAGACCAAGGAGCGGAAAATGAGAGAATGCAGACTTGGCGGGCAGAGCAAGAGCGCCGTGTGCAAAAGGGTGGAACGGAACTCCACCGGACTTTGGACTCTGCCGTGAACTTTGGACCGGGAGAAGAAGTGCCACATCTCGGCAGTGGAGCGGCACACAGGCGTGCCACAAGCATCACGTGAATCAGCGGGGCGGCAGCAGTGGGCAGAGCTTCGGTTGGAAGCGGTACGTGAAGGACAAGTGGGTCAACCAGGAGGCACGGACTTTGGACCCGGAGTGGAGAGATCCAGCGGGCCGTGCGCGAAAGAGAAATAACGGTTCCCGGAGGCCCTATATAAGGCCGCAAAGCGCTGGCAGCTGGAGGCTTGTCTGGGTGATGATCAGGGCGTGATCGCTGTGAGTGTATATGTCTGACACCCTCCTTACGCAGTTACGTGCCAGTTCAGGGCTAGCGAAGGTCAAGTCGATAATTGACTCCCGACCTGACCTGCTGAAGGTTGGTCTATTACGAAGCCACTGCCTCGAGGAGGATGGTTCCCCGCTGTGTCGTACTAGCGCTGCCCCATGTTGTGGACCATGCGTTGAAGTCACCTGCGTATGAGACCTACCGCGTGCGTCGTCAGCGATCTCCTGCATTATTTCTCGGAACTTGCTGATGAGTACGCTCGGGGCTGTGTAGCAGCTGTAGATTTTTATACCTTTGGTCTTCGCTCTGGTGTATCCCGTCCCGGAAGCAGCCCCATATCGCAGCTCTGCCGTCCGAGCTATGTTGCCATACGCCGTCATGCTTGTCCTTGTAGGGCTCGCTGAATATTGCCACCTCAGCCTGCTGCTCGATGACCGCCTGTGCTAGCAGGTCCTGCGCCGCTCTGCAGTGGTTTAGGTTAAGCTGTAGGACCTAAACCATTCCGTTTATCGTTCATGGCTTTCCGGTACTCAGGGCACATCCTGCTGAGGGTCGATTGTTCGGCCTCTCCTCCAGACTTCCCGCTTTTTGTGCAGATGATGAATTTCTGTTTGCCCTGGGTACAATACTTGTAACCATCCTTGCCATATCTAAAGCAGAATTCCTACGTGCTTTTGGCTGTTGCCTCTGATGTTGGGCATCTGGCAGACCTGTGGCCTATTCCCATGCACTTTTAGCATCGCCTAGGCTCCATTTTCTGTCTTATGCGGCAGACGACCCACCCAACCCTTTATCGCTTATCGTTCATGGCTTTCCGGTACTCAGGGCACATCCTGCTGAGGGTCGAGTGTTCGGTCTCTCCTCCAGACATCCCGCTTCTTGTGCACACGATGAATTTCGGTTTGCCCTGGGTACAAGTTCTATACTTGTGACCATCCTTGCCACATCGAAAGCACGATTCCTGCGTGCTTTTGGCTGTTGCCTCTGTTGCTGGGCATCTGGCAGACATGTGGCCTATTCCCATGCACTTGTAGCACCGCCTGGGCTCCATTTTCTGTCTTATGCGGCACCCTACCCTGATTTTCCCCTTGTCGAGGATCCGCTACGCATGCTCAGGTCTGAGGTGGACCGTCGCCGTTTGGGTTCCGCCATAAGCATTTCGCATCCTATGTGCATCGCCCGCCGAGATGTCGCATTCCTCCTCAGCGTAAACTGCCTGTAGTACCTCCTCGCAGGTGGTCATTTCGTCTAGGTCGCGGATTTCCACTTGCACCGAGTCCTTCAGTATAGGCACTTCGGCTTTGCCGCTGAAGACGGACTTGATGGCAGTATGTAGTTTCTGCGTGGCTGGGTCTGAGGGTTTCTGAATCTTAAGTAGCAGACTCCCATTGGCTGTCCTGCGTATGCCTTGCACACCATCCTTAAGTCCCTGAAGGGTAGGCTCGGTTTTGACCAGCTTGAGCATATCTGCGTGCGATCCTTCGGTGCATTTGATGAGGATAGCGTCAGAGCGCTGGTTCCTGCGCTTCGTGGTGCGGCTCGCGTGATCTTCGCTTTTACCAATACTCGCTGCAGTCTCGTGGGGCTTCTTGGTATTGCGTCTTACCTGCTGCCATGGCGGTTTTCTCGGCGGGACCCTGCCTGGGTTCCCCGCACCAGTATGCGTCCTCTCTATACTGGTGCCTTCTTGCTGGCGGTCGGGCCCCTGGCGCGGGATTCGTCCAGCGTCGCACTGATCTCGCTTTCCAGCTTCTTTATTGAAGTGAGTCCATCGTGGCCTGTGTGACATGGCGGACGACGTTCTTGTTGTTGCTCTTTGTATCCGTGAATTTCACGATCATTTCGTCGAGCATCTTGCCCAGTTCATCGGTAAGAGCTGCTTCTGTACCCGCTGCTTCTTATGGGCTCCATCGATCGCCTATTCAGGGCTGGTTGGTTCCCGACTTCAATGCCAAGTGCATTTATGCGTGTGTGGGACTGCGCGACATATATAACAGTTTCAAACAAAAATGTTTGGCCAAATATTTTATTGAACAACTAATGCGAACACTGATTCAGGATTCGGTATAGCTCGCCGACGGCCAGTGTTCGAGATAGGAATTTATATTTGATTCGGCCCCTCTTTAGATCGGTTAACCTCTCCTTTCCCAAAGAGGAGCTTAAGGGTAATGCGGATCCAAGGGTCTTACATTCAGTTTTTTCTCAAATAGTTATGCAACGGGTATGTTCTTCGATGGTCGTCACTACGGGAGGGCCGAGAGATGCTTTGATTATCGGCGCTACGGAAGGGCCGAGGAATTCTTTGATGATCGGCGCTACGGAAGGCCATAGAGATGCTTCGAAAGTCGGCGCTAAGGGAGGGCCTAGAGATGCTCCGGTGATCGGCGCTAAGGAAGGCTTTGTCGTGTCGAGTTCTGATTAGTCGGTCGGTCGAAAACGTTCTTCTCATATGGGGTATATGCAACGGGAGTTCGATTGCTACTTCGCGTCGTTTCCGGGTCCGATGCCGGGAACGTGACTTCTAGGAGGAGCTCACTAAACTGGGCTGACTAACAAATCACACCGGACTCAGAGATCGTGACCGGGCCAAGGCTGATAACTACTACCGAAACCGGCGTCGGTGATCAAAATCCGCACTCTTATGGAACCACCACCAAGAATTGAACACAAAACACTTACCCTTAGATGGTGCTCCATCAATCGCCGGAGCACAAGTAACCGGTCTGGAGTCGTGGCTCTGCTTATATAGGCCCCACTTAGTGGTAAGTGTGACCAGCTCAGGTGACGGAATTGTCCCATCAGTTACCGGGTACTCAGGATTGCGTTCGATTGCTATCGTGTGCCTTGTATTGCCCGGGTAGCGGTCGATTGTTATTGTGTGCCTAGGGTTTCGTGGGTGGCGATCGATTATTATTGTGGGCCCGCGTATTTAAAATGGAAACCACTTTAATGTTTATGTTTTGTTTTTATGTTTTGTTGTTTATTGTGGCTGCTGGTCGTCCCAGCACTTAAATTTAAAATGGTGCATGTTTAGTAAGTATACATTAATCTACATTTTTTTTTCCTATTTTATGTATTGCTCTCTCTTTTTCATTTCGGTGAAATCTTACCAACATTTCTTTGAAATCAATGTGAACGGCAGTCCACGTAGTGACGATGCGCACCATTAGGGTGTGCGAAGGCGACTACTATATATACACGAAGAAATGAAAATCTACAGTAATCGTCCGATTGTTTCGAGTGATACGACGAAAGGTATTGCAAAACTAAAAGAATTGAGTACGAACACTTTTAAAAAATCAGTTGGGTTGGGAAAAAGAGAGGTGAAAGTGTAAACGTGAAAATTTAGAAAATTTTATTTGTTGTGGCCGTTGGTTGTATTTTAACCTAAAATATGCGTCGAATGACACCTCAACTGTCAAATTCGGATGCTCCGTTCAAAAGTAATACGCAAAACAAGATATTGGGGGACTTCTCAAAATAAAAATTGTATTTTGTGTATCAGTTTGTCCCAAAACGATACTTTAGAGTCCTGAAAATTCTAGACGGTGTCAAACAGCTCAATATTAGACACATTAGTTTTACCACTTTTGGAAAAACAAGCCAGTTTGGCGATAAAATTTGCTTTAGCTTTTTTCCTGATTTCTTAAAATCGGAGATTTGAGAAATTGAATTGAAATTTGAGATTCCCCAACTTTTGACATACTACACAATGTTGTTAATAGTCTCGTGTTAAAGTTATTGATCAACAAAAATGGCCACAGTTACTAGTTCAGAACATCGTACACTGGCTGAGCATTGACCTTTTTTTGTGCGTATCCAAACTCTATTTGAAGGTCCTGGAAACTTTAGATGATGTATAACAGCTTTATAGAAGAAACTATACTTTTACCACTTTTGGAAAAATTATTTAGTTTAGCGAGAAAAGAGCTAAATTTTGTACACCCTTAACTTGTGAACTACTAAAGCTACAGACTTGTGCTATATGTTCTTAGAAAGGTATTTTGAAATGCTTTGAACGCCTTTCTAACATGATTTGTTTAAATAGCACCGTTAAGAATTATAGGCACACGTTTTTTTTTAATTCAGATTTTTTCTGATTCCTCAAGAACGGCTCTAGTGATTTCAAATTTCAAATTTTAAGGTGTATAGCCCTTGAGATTTGTCACATTTTGACATACGACTCATTGTTGTAATAAGTCTCATTTTAAAGTTAATCAACAAAAATGGCCACATTTACCATTTCAGAACATCTTACATTGCGTAAGCATTGACCTTTTTTGTGCGTATCCAAACTGTATTTGAAGGTCCTGCAAACTTAAGACGATGTTAAACAGCTTAATATAAGAAACTTTAGTTTTGCTACTTTTGGAAAAACTAGTTAGTTTGGCAGAAAAGCAGCTATAAATAACAATATTTAGTACACCCGTAACTTGTAAACTAGTAAAGCTACAGGCTTGTGCTATATATCCTAAAAAGGAATTTCGAAATACTTTGTACGTCTTTCGAAACGACTTTTATTCCTTCTCTGCGTTAAAAACTTCTGACGTAAACTAAGTTTGCACTCTTTTTAAACATCCGTTTACACTGTGAAAAAATCTTTAAATGTGCGCTCCACAGAATTGCATGCTAAATCCCAATCCCTATTGTATTAATTTTTAATTTAAACGTGACTTCTGATCATGGTATTGAGGTACACTGATGTGAAAACTAACATAACTGTTAATGGCAGTCCACTTTGTGACGAAGCCCACTGCATCACTGCTGTGATGGTCCGATCATAAATAGTGGCACAACAATCAAAAGATATTGCAAAACCTAAAAGGATTGCATACAAAGACTGTAAGAATTTTAATTTGTTTGGGGAAAAGATCTGTGAAAGTGTAAAAGTAAAAATTAAGAAAATTGAAGCTGTATCAAAATGAATTATGTGATTGATGTTTAAAACAAAATCTTCTGATATCAAACAAAAACACCTCTTAACGAGGTAAAAATCTAGTAACGATCGCACCTTCAGCCAACAAAAGTTCTGAAATCAACTTTTGTGACGAAAATGTATTATACGATCTACTGAACAAATACAATTTCTTACTTTTTTAACATTCGGCTATTTCCAAGCGTAGGAGTTTATATGTATGTGTATAGAAACGGACGGACAGACGGACATGAATAGAAAAAAATATATATACTTTATGGGGTCAGAAACGTCACCTTCACTGCGTTGCAAACTTCTGACTGAAATCATAATACCGTCTGCAAGGGTATAAAAATGGGACATATCATAGCTCCCATAGGAACAATCGACGCAAAATTAAAAAAAAAAAATTAGTTTAATGTAATTTATTAAGATTTTATTATTTTTATACATAAAAGTAATATATTAAGAAAGAATGGAAAATATTTAAGATTCAAGTTCAGGGCGGCCCCGTTGAGCACCTTCCTCTATATGATTTGATTTGCAATGGGGGCGCTTTATTGAAATCGATTTTTTTTATTAAGCCATCCAGATAGATATTGCGTTTGTTATTTTTCCAAAAAGTTGCAATTGTTATGTAGAGGCTCTCAATTTTTTAACACCGCTCATCTCTGTAATATTGTAGCCGTTGCTTTCAATGTTCGCTTGCACATGGAAATAAATTTCTTCAATTTGTCAGCGTTGGTTCCATTTTCTGTGCACCACATATTAAAACAAGGAAGAACGCTATAGTCGAGTACCTCGACTAGCAGATACCCGTTACTCAGCTAAAGGGACCAAAGGAAAATGGAGAGAAAGGAAATGGAAGCAGCAAAGCGAGATTGAAATGCGCCACCTACCGGCGGTAGAAAGACATACGCGTTGTGGGCGTTAGAGTGGGCGTGGCAAAGTATTTTTTGGATCAATCGATAGGTATTGACGAGACCAATACATTTCAGTTAAAATTTTGTATCTAGCATGAAAATTGTGGGCGCCACAGGCTTTCGCGGTTTGTGGGCGCAGCGCTCAAGTCTACGGAATTTAAATCTGAAATCCCATTTCTCTATCTTTGATATTTTCCGAGATATCCGCGTTCATATTTACCATTTTTTGAAGTTTGTGGGCGTTTTTTTTTTTGGGTCAATCGATAGGTATGGATGAGAACAATACATTTCAGTTAACATTTTTATTCTAGCATAAAAACTGTAGGAGCCACAGTTTTGGGCGGTTTGTGGGCGTTAGAGTGGGCGTGGCACTCTACTGAAACAAACTTGCGCTGCGTAAGAAGCTCAGGAATCTGCACGCCAAATCTCAATAGCCTAGCTCTTATACATTCCGAGATCTCAGCGTTCATCAGACGGATAGACGGTGGGACGGACAGACGGACATGGCTAGATCGACTCGGCTAGTGATCCTGATCAAGAATATATATACTTTATGGGGTCTGAAAAGCTTCCTTCTGCCTGTTACATACTTTCCGACGAATCTAGTATACCCTTTTACTCTACGAGTAACGGGTATAAAAATATAGACGTGGAACACACACTTTTGATGCACCTACCAAAATCCAATATGATTCAAAAGGAAACAAGGGAGAACGCTATAGTCGAGTACCTCGACTATCAGATACCCGTTACTCAGCTAAAGGGACCAAAGGGAAATGGAGATATGCAAGCAGCAAAGCGAGATTACAATGCGCCACCTACCGGCGGCTTACAGATTTAAGCGTGATGGGCGTTAGAGTGGGCGTGGCAACATTTTTTTTGGATCAATCGATAGGTATTGACGAGACCAATACATTTCAGTTAAAATTTTTTATCTAGCATAAAAATTGCGGGTGCCACAGGCTTGGGCGGTTTGTGGGCGTTAGAGTGGGCGTGGCATATTCGCATAACAAACTTGCGCTGCGTACAAGGATACGGAATCTAAATAAGAAATCCCAGTACTCTATCTTTGATAGTTTCCGAGATATCCGCGTTCATACTAAAGATTTTTTGAAGTTTGTGGGCGGTTTGTGGGCGTTTAAGTGGGCGGGGCAAATTTTTTTTGGGTCAATCGATAGGTATTGATGAGAACAATTCATTTCAGTTTAAATTTTTATTCTAGCATCAAAACTGTTGGAGCCACAGTTTTGGGCGGTTTGTGGGCGTTAGAGTGGGCGTGGCACTCTACTGAAACAAACTTGCGCTGCGTAAGAAGCTCAGGAATCTGCACGCCAAATCTCAATAGCCTAGCTTTTATAGTTTCCAAAATCTCAGCGTTCATCCGGACAGACAGACAGACGGACATGGCTAGATCGACTCGGCTAGTGATCCTGATCAAGAATATATATACTTTATGGGGTCGGAAACGCTTCCTTCTGCCTGTTACATACTTTCCGACGAATCTAGTATACCCTTTTACTCTACGAGTAACGGGTATAAAAATAGTCCAAATTTAAATAGTAATTTATTAATTAATAGTTTTGCAAAAACACAAACCACGAAAGACGACAACAAAGCAATAGCTCAACAGCACCATAGGCAAAGAGTCACCATTAACTGCTTTGATCTTTTTACTAGTAAACTCACATCTGCAAGTTTCTGCAGCTGAGTTTAAAACATTTAAAACCTTAAAAGTAAGACAAACACAATGACATGCATACCAATTTTTGGATTTTCTTTGAACACAACTAAAACTTTAACTAAACATAAAATATACTTTTACAAAATACACAAAAAAAAATTATTCGATAAAATTAGTTTTACGAAAAAACTTTGACTGGAAAGTTAACTATTAATGTCACGATTTAAAGTAAATTCCTTCAATTTCAAAATTCAGCTTATATAAATAAATTCGGAGCACTCCAGCTAACATGTGATCTGATTAAAAAGCCATTTGAATTAGAGAAACCACTTCCTAAACGCAGCTGCGTTGCGAAAATGAGCACGACTCCATGATTGCCAAGCTATTTTTAGAAAGTACCGTTCGATTTCCAGTAAAATCTGGTATGCCAAAGAGAAGCTCAGATTTTTAAGAGACAATTTCTTTACATTTTATTTATTTATTTATTTATTTATTTATTTATTTATTTTTTTATTTATTTATTTATTTATTTATTTATTTATTTATTTATTTATTTATTTTTTTATTTATTTATTTATTTATTTATTTATTTATTTATTTATTTATTTATTTATTTATTTATTTATTTATTTATTTATTTATTTATTTATTTATTTATTTATTTATTTATTTATTTATTTATTTATTTATTTATTTATTTATTTATTTATTTATTTATTTATTTATTTATTTATTTATTTATT